>NC_061508.1:257672922-257691013 GCF_022539505.1 Lolium rigidum | reverse complement strand
AAACGATAACAAAGATAATTTCTGAAGTGATATGCCATCATAACCTTGATCATACTATTTGTAAACATATGTAGTGAATGCAGCGATCAAAACAATGGTAATGACATGAGTAAACAAGTGAATCATAAAGCAAAGACTTTAATGAATAGTACTTCAAGACAAGTATTAATAAGTCTTGCATAAGAGTTAACTCATAAAGCAATAAATCAAAGTAAAGGTATTGAAGCAACACAAAGGAAGATTAAGTTTCAGCGGTTGCTTTCAACTTATAACATGTATATCTCATGGATAATTGTCAACATAGAGTAATATAACAAGTGCAATATGCAAGTATGTAGGAATCAATGCATAGTTCACACAAGTGTTTGCTTCTCGAGGTGGAGAGAGATAGGTGAACTGACTCAACATAAAAGTAAAAGAATGGTCCTTCAAAGAGGAAAGCATCGATTGCTATATTTGTGCTAGAGCTTTTATTTTGAAAACATGAAACAATTTTGTCAACGGTAGTAATAAAGCATATGAGTTATGAAAGTTATATCTTACAAGTTGCAAGTCTCATGCATAGTATACTAATAGTGCCCGCACCTTGTCCTAATTAGCTTGGACTACCGGATCTTTGCAATGCACATGTTTTAACCAAGTGTCACAATGGGGTACCTCCATGCCGCCTGTACAAAGGTCTAAGGAGAAAGCTCGCATTTTGGATTTCTCGCTTTTGATTATTCTCAACTTAGACATCCATACCAGGGACAACATGGACAACGAGATAATGGACTCCTCTTTAATGCATAAGCATGTGGCAACAATTATTATTCTCATATGAGATTGAGGATATATGTCCAAAACTGAAACTTCCACCATGATTCATGGCTTTAGTTAGCGGCCCAATGTTCTTCTCTAACAATACGCATGCTCCAACCATTAAGGTGGTAGATCTCTCTTACTTCAGACAAGACGGACATGCATAGCAACTCACATGATATTCAACAAAGAATAGTTGATGGCGTCCCCGAAGCATGGTTATCGCACAACAAGCAACTTAATAAGAGATAAAGTGCATAAGTACATATTCAATACCACAATAGTTTTTAAGCTATTTGTCCCATGAGCTATATATTGCAAAGGTGAATGATGGAATTTTAAAGGTAGCACTCAAGCAATTTACTTTGGAATGGCGGATAAATACCATGTAGTAGGTAGGTATGGTGGACACAAATGGCATAGTGGTTGGCTCAAGTATTTTGGATGCATGAGAAGTATTCCCTCTCGATACAAGGTTTAGGCTAGCAAGGTTATTTGAAACAAACACAAGGATGAACGGTGCAGCAAAACTCACATAAAATACATATTGTAAACATTATAAGACTCTACACCGTCTTCCTTGTTGTTCAAAACTCAATACTAGATGTTATCTAGACTCTAGAGAAACTAAATATGCAAACCAAATTAGCAAGCTCTAAGTATTTCTTCATTAATGGGTGCAAAGTATATGATGCAAGAGCTTAAACATGAGCACAACAATTTCCAAGTATCAAATTATCCAAGACATTTTAGAGTTACTACATGTAGCATTTTCCAATTCCAACCATATAACAATTTAACGAAGAAGAAACTTCGCCATGAATACTATGAGTAGAGCCTAAGGACATACTTGTCCATATGCTACAGCGGAGCGTGTCTCTCTCCCATAAAGTGAATGCTAGGATCCATTTTATTCAAACAAAACAAAAAACAAAAACAAACCGACGCTCCAAGCAAAGTACATAAGATGTGACGGAATAAAAATATAGTTTCGGGGGAGGAACCTGATAATGTTGTCGATGAAGAAGGGGATGCCTTGGGCATCCCCAAGCTTAGACGCTTGAGTCTTCTTAGAATATGCAGGGGTGAACCACCGGGGCATCCCCAAGCTTAGAGCTTTCACTCTCCTTGATCATATTGCATCATACTCCTCTCTTGATCCTTGAAAACTTCCTCCACACCAAACTCGAAACAACTCATTAGAGGGTTAGTGCATAATAAAAATTCACATGTTCAGAGGTGACACAATCATTCTTAACACTTCTGGACATTGCATAAAGCTACTTGGACATTAATGGATCAAAGAAATTCATCCAACATAGCAAAAGAGGCAATGCAAAATAAAAGGCAGAATCTGTCAAAACAGAACAGTCCGTAAAGATGGATTTTATTAGGCCACCAGACTTGCTCAAATGAAAATGCTCAAATTGAATGAAAGTTGCGTACATATCTGAGGATCATGCACGTAAATTGGATTAATTTTCTGAGCTACCTACAGGGAGGTAGACCCAGATTCGTGACTGCAAAGAAATCTGGAACTGCGCAGTAATCCAAATCTAGTACTTACTGTACTATCAAAGACTTTACTTGGCACAACAAAACTCAAAACTAAGATAAGGAGAGGTTGCTACAGTAGTAAACAACTTCCAAGACACAAATATAAAACAAAAATACTGGAGTAAAAACATGGGTTGTCTCCCATAAGCGCTTTTCTTTAACGCCTTTCAGCTAGGCGCGAAAGTGTAACTCAAGTGTTATCAAAGGGTGGTGCATCTACAGCGGGGTTGGAGTTTTCTCAACCATGCATAGTATATTGGATACATAAGTTTCAGCGTCTCCTTTTCATTAGTCTTGGGCTTGCTACTCTCATCAAACAAATTTTCAGGAACAAGCCAAGCATAGTTATTTTCTAGTGCATCATTCATAGCTAGGAGTTTACATGGTATTGGTGCTTTGATCTCCCCACCATCATTAGCATTATTAGTGTACCTTATTCTATCCATGTCCATTTTTTCAAGGAGACCAACAAAATTAGTATGAGAACCAAGCATATTAAATTTAGCAAAAACCTTTCTAGCCTCTATTGCTAGACCACCAAATTCTCTAAGAAGGGTTTCTAAAACAAAATCTTTCTTTTCCCCCTCTTCCATATCACCCAGTGTAAGAAACATGTGTTGGATTATAGGATTGAGATTAGCAAATTTAGTTTCCAACAGGCGAACTAAAGCAGCAGCAGCAATTTCATAAGTAGGAGCAAGTTCTACCAAGTGTCTATCTTCAAAATCTTCAACGGTACTAACATGGGTGAAAAATTCTTCTATATTGTTCCTCCCAATTATAGACCCTTGTCCTACCGGTATGTTTTTTGTGGTAAAATTAAAAGGAAACATGATGAATCAAGTAAAGTAAATGCAAGTAACTAATTTTTTTGTGTTTTTGATATAGCAAACAAGACGAGTAAATAAAGTAAAGCTAGCAACTAATTTTTTTGTGTTTTGATATAAGTGCAGCAAACAAAGTAGTAAATAAAATAAAGCAAGACAAAAACAAAGTAGAGAGATTGAGAAGTGGAGACTCCCCTTGCAGCGTGTCTTGATCTCCCCGGCAACGGCGCGGAAAATATGCTTGATGGCGTGTATTTCACACGTTCGTTGGGCAACCCCAAGAGGAAGGTATGATGCGCACAGCAGCAAGTTTTCCCTCGAGAAAGAAACCAAGGTTTATCGAACCGAGGAGGAGCCAAGAAGCACGTTGAAGGTTGATGGCGGCGGGATGTAGTGCGGCGCAACACCGGAGATTCCGGCGCCAACGTGGAACCTGCACAACACAACCAAAGTACTTTGCCCCAACGAAACAGTGAGGTTGTCAATCTCACCGGCTTTCTGTAACAAAGGATTAACCGTATTGTGTGGAAGATGATTGTTTGCAGAGAAAATAGTAAAACAAGTATTGCAGCAGATTTGTATTTCGGTATTAAAAGAATGGACCGGGGTCCACAGTTCACTAGAGGTGTCTCTCCCATAAGATAAAAGCATGTTGGGTGAACAAATTACGATCGGGCAATTGACAAATAGAGAGGGCATAACAATGCACATACATGTCATGATAAGTATAGTGAGATTTAATTGGGCATTACGACAAAGTACATAGACCGCCATCCAAGCTGCATCTATGCCTAAAAAGTCCACCTTCGAGGTTATCGTCCGAACCCCTTCCGAGTATTAAGTTGCAAAGCAACGAGACAATTGCATTAAGTATGGTGCGTAATGTAATCAACAACTACATCCTCGGACATAGCGCCAATGTTTTATCCCTAGTGGCAACAGACACATCACAACCTTAGAACTTTCCGTCATCGTCCGGTGTCAATGCGGGCATGAACCCACTATCGAGCATAAATACTCCCTCTTGGAGTTAAGAGCAAAAACTTGGCCGAGCCTCTACTAGTAACGGAGAGCATGCAAGATCATAAACAACACATATGTAATAACTTGATAATTAAGATAACATGGTATTCTCTATCCATCGGATCCCGACAAACACAACATAGAGTATTACAGATAGATGATCTTGATCATGTTAGGCAGCTCACAAGATCCAACAATGAAGCGCAATGAGGAGAAGACAACCATCTAGCTACTGCTATGGACCCATAGTCCAGGGGTGAACTACTCACTCATCACTCCGGAGGCGACCATGGCGGTGTAGAGTCCTCCGGGAGATGAATCCCTCTCCGGCAGGGTGCCGGAGGAGATCTCCAGAATCCCCGAGATGGGATCGGCGGCGGCGGCGTCTGCGGAAGGTTTTCCGTATCGTGGTTTTTCGCATCGGGGGTTTCGCGACGGAGGCTTTAAGTAGGCGGAAGGGCGAGTCGGGGGCGACGAGAGGCCCACACCACGGGCGGCGCGGGCCCCCTTGGCCGCGCCGCCATGTGGTGCGGCCACGTCGTGGCCCCACTTCGTATGCTCTTCGGTCTTCCGGAAGGTTCGTGGCGAAATAGGCCCCGGGTCTTTGTTTCGTCCAATTCCGAGAATATTTCGTTACTAGGATTTCTGAAACCAAAAACAGCGAAAACAAGCAATCGGCACTTCGGCATCTTGTTAATAGGTTAGTTCCAGAAAATGCACGAATATGACATAAAGTGTGCATAAAACATGTAGGTATCATCAATAATATGGCATAGAACATAAGAAATTATCGATACGTCGGAGACGTATCAATGCTTGGCCGTTGAAATCGCTCAGCGTCACATTGGTCTTGATCAGATCCGAGCTAGAGCGTCCCAACCGACGTAGCATGGAGTATGGCATAATGTTGACTGCCGCTCCGGTGTCCACCAGCATCTTGTTGACAGGCTGCCCATTGATATAGCCTCGCAAGTACAAGGCCTTCGGGTGTACGTAGCTTCTTTCTCGTGGCTTCTCAAAGATAACCGGTCGTGGGCCGCAGATCAAGTTGTGCCACAGGTGCTTCGTCTAATCTGGAGCACTAAACTCCGTTGGAAGGATGAACACCATGTTTGTGCCGGCCGATGTCTCATCATCGGCTTTCTTTTGTGCAGGGCGCCACTCTTTCCTTTGTGGCTGACCTTCTTCGTCCGAGGGTTCGCTGAATTTTCGCGGCCAGATCAGGCCGCGCCTTCCTTAACGTGTGCAGGTATAACCTTTCGGCTTCCTCCAAACCACGTAGTCGCTGAACCCTACGCTTTTGGGAATGGCTGAGTCCATCAGGGCACCACCTTGGCCGGTGGTACTTATCTTCTTCTTCATCATCGTCTTCTAGTTCCTCGAGATCTTCTACCCGAGAGGACTCAGCGTGCTTGTTCCGAGGCGGGAGAGGCCCTAGACGTTTGAACACGGACACGTTAGCTGCATCCTTCTTCTTCTTCTACATTACGGGCGGTTGCCGATTGTAGGCAATCGGCTCATTCCTGAATCCCAGCGGTGTCCGAAGAAGGGGCGGTCCCGGTGCCTATCCACGTCGTCTTGCTCTCTCGACTTTTCCTTGGCGTGGCGCTCATATCTCTCCTCGTCGCGATCATGCCGACGGTGTCTCCTGGCGTCCCTAGCCAGACGATCTCTTTCATCATCGTCGTTGTATCGTCGGCGTTTGTCGTATTGACTCACATACTTGTTGAGGAGGTGATCAGAGAGAGGTCGGCGGTATCTTACATTCCTCACTTCTCCCTGCGTGATGTAGCGCTTGCCATCGTGACGGAGCCGATCGCGTGGAACGGCTTCCTCTGTGTCCTTGCTATGAGAGCAGCTGCCCTCGTCTCCGTCCTTACCGCAGTGGTGCCCAGGTCCTACCAAGTTGATGCTGAACGAGAATCCTGGCTGGCACCCTCCAGGGTAAGTGTACTCCACCATGTTAACGGCGGGGAAGGGGTGTGTGTCGACCTTCTTGGCGTACTGGCTGAGAATTAGACGCCCTTGTTCTATCGCCATTTGGACCTGCTGACGCCACACCCTGCAGTCGTTGGTGGCATGGGTGAACGTGTTATGCCACTTGCAGTATGGCTTTCCGTTCAGCTCCTGCACCGTGGGGATCTTGTGGCCTTCGGGTAACCTTAGCTGCTTCCCCTTAAGTAAGAGGTCGAAAATTTGCTCAGCCTTGGTGACATCAAAGTCAAACCCTCTTGGAGGACCTTGTGGCTTAACCCACTTACAGGACACGGGGCTTGCCCCCGAGTCCATTCAGCCATTGCTACCTCTTGATCTCCCGCGAGCCTTCATCTTCATCCGCACTCAACCAGGACCACCACACGCTTGAATTTATCCTGGTATACATACGGGTGGCGCTTGTTCATATGCCGACGGCTTACGCACCATGTGCGCCGGTGAAGGGTAGTCCGCTTGGGAGGCCACGTCCTTGATCGGTGATGCGAGACCCACCACCGCCAACTCGACTGCTTCTTTTCGATCACATGAGCCGAATAGCATCGGTTCCTAACGGTCCTGAGCGCTGGACATATTCGACACTTGTTTCTCCGCGCTTCGTCGTACTTGTGCTAGATCGGCAATGCCGGCCTCGGAAGCCTCGCGAGTGATACCGCATGTGGAGCTGCTCTTCCAAGCTGCTTCCAAGTCCGGATTGAATCCGGTGGCAGCGATGTGTACCACCCGAAAGCCGATCCTGTGAGGGACCGTGCGAAGAACCTCACACGCAGCTCATCCGATGCTTGAGATCGTGCCCAGCTAGTGCCAAATATCGGCTCACATGCTCGATGGAGCTGGAACCATCTGATCCATTAAACTTGGAGAAATCAGGGAGCTGATATTTGGGTGGTAGCGGGATCAACTCGTACTCGTTGGGGTACGGCTTGGTATAGCCGATTGTCCTCCTTTTCGGCACCATGCCGAACTGGTCTTTCAAGATTGTACTGATCTGATCCGCGGTGATGGCTGCAGGCGTCGAACTCTGAAGATTCGCCGGGGTGGCATACTTAGCCAGCCATGCTTGCTTTTCCAGCTCTGAGCCAACTGCAAGAGCTGAGCTCTGGAGGTTTGTCGGAGTGGCATACTTAGCTAGCCACGTCCGCTTCTCAAGATACGTTCCCGAAGTTCCTCCTGCTGTTCCGAAGTCCCTGCTGTTGCGGCCTGGTTCGTCGGTGCCCGATTCTCGCGGTCCGGCACGTATGTGCACGTGTATCCATGAGGGATCTCCTTAGGCGCCTCATGCAAGAACTGGTAGTCACTAGGGTCACCACCGATCTTGTAGACGACGTATGCCGGTGAATTCGGCACTTACGGTGCTGCCAACGCGAATGGCAGCGGTGGACGGGACTGGAGTGGCATCTCTCCTTGGTGAGTCCCCGAGCTGGTCCCGACGGAGAGTACCGATGCCTCATGATTTCCTGGATCACGCGAAGAGCGACACGCTCCAAAGTGTTCACCGGGCTCTCGGAATGGCGGTGCAGCGAATGAGCTACCATGAAGTTAATCTCCCGACGCGGAGACCTGGTGCGTTCTTCGACGGGGCGGACAGGTCCACTCCATCGAACGCGCCTTCAGGTAAGAACCCTTTCCACCTGATGCCATGTGAGCGGGTTCTGTGAAAAGAGCCGATGAGGTCGGCTTCGAGGATCGCTTTGACCTCGTCATGCTTCTTCTTGAGCTCCTCGGTCAGATCCTCGTACGTGACTGGAGTGCCTTCCGCCATCTCAGATGTAGATGGCGATGCAGTTGATGTGGAAGATTGTCCCACCGGGCGTGCAAGAATGTGTTGCGGTCAGAAACCCACCGGCGAGCAGCGACGGGCAACACTGTAGAGCCGGGAGGCTCCCAGGACTACGGCTGGCCTTGGTCCCTCCGAGCGACGGCCCGCAAAGACTCGGCACGCACGTCCGATGCTGGTGCAAGGGCGTGCCACCTGACCTATACCTGGTCAGGAAGGTGTTGGATGTGCCTCGCTTAGTTTCCTGCATGGCATACACGTAAACATTAAATACGAGCCTCGATCGGCTCTCAGGTTGTCCTGTGAATCGGCTCAAGGAGCCGATCCACCCATGATCCGTACGAGGTGTACGATCAGATGGTTGTCCTGCTTGATCAAAACAAAGCTAAAACGACCTAGTACGATTTAGGGTTTTCACCGCATAATCGGAACATCCTACTCGTGATTGAGCACAGCGGCCACGCACGGTGATCGTAAACCGACCCTAGACAAGGCCTAAAAACCAACACGAAGTTGATCCTCGGAACATCCTGTCTAGGGCTAGCAAACTACACCCTACGCGCCACTTTGGATCCTTCAACCCGTTTGTAAGGCCTAACTATGCAGATATTAAACTAATCCTTGAAGAACAAGGAGCAATCATGACGGATCGGATCTACTAAATAATGATCAAGCGGGGTGCCGCCCTTACACCCAAGATAGGTGTAAGGGCGGCTAGATGTCTAAGGGTTGCATGGACGAAAGCATATTTTACGATGAAACAATGCTAACCCTAAAACATCTATGATAACTACGTTGCTCGCCATCAACAAGGCTTCAGTACGAGCAACGCATGAACAGCGAATAAACGTGTACTGCCTAGATCGCAAGATGCGATCTAGGCAGCATGATGCTTACCCGGAAGAAACCCTCGAGACAAGGGAGTTGGCGATGCGCCTAGATTGGTTTGTGGTGAACGTGATTGTTGTTTATTTCATAAACCCTAGATACATATTTATAGTCCGTAGACTTCCTAACGTGGGAATAATCCCAACCGGGCACGAGCCAAACTCTATCTAAACGACACGTATCCTACTATATTACAGATACACGGGCAAATTAGCCCAAACTTTGCATATAAGGCCGATTCATGTATTCCTTCCATGTATATTCTTCAAGCCCATCTTCAATCGCGGCTCACCTCTGATCCGGTCAAATTCTGGTGATAACAGCGCCACATAATTTATTTTTGAAGTTCAAAAAAAATGGTGGCTAGATCTAGATCTGGGGCCGCCAGAATTTCACCGGATTTTTTTTAATTTGCTGAAGGTCGCTGGGGGTGGGTGGGTTGGTGGGGTGGGGTGGGTGAAAGAGAATTTCATGATCTCTAATATTTTGTGTGTTTGACAACAACATCGGCCATTGGTGATTGTTTAATGAGTTGCTAAGTGTTGCAGAAAGTATACTCTGTCTGCTCCTGCCAAAACTTGAGCGGAACTGTCGCTGTCCAGGGCGGCACTACCGCTGGCCAGGGCGGCACTGCCGCTGGCTGTGGCGGCACTGCCGCTGCCCTTGGCGGCACTGCCGCTGCTCTGGCAGCACTTCATCTAATCGACGGCACTTCCGCCCCTGACGACCGGCAGCTCCGCTTCCTCGGGCGGCACTACCGTTGCCACTATCGGCGCTACCGCTGGTTCTGGCGGCAGTACCGCTTGAAACCTCTGCATTGACTGAAAGCGACACTTTGTGCCAGGAACGGTAGTGTCGGCCATTTTCAGCGGTAGTACCGCTGAAGTCGCTCCAACGGGCAGATTCTGCAGGGTGGTATAAATAGGACATTTCCCCTACCTTGGAAAGTTGCTCAAAACTTCAAGTCTTCTTCCACCATTGTTGAGCCACCAAGAACTCGAAAATCATCAGATCTCCTCCCTCAACCACCCAAATCTATTGAGCTTTGGAGAATCGAAGGATAAGACCTTGATCTACATCTTCACCAAAGCAATTTGCATTTCCTCCTCATTTGCTTGAGGGCCCCCTTGCTAATGTTCCTCTTTGGAAACCCAGGTTGCTTGTGGTTGTTGCTCTTGTTATTGTTGTTGTATTGTTACAGATATTGGGAGCCTCCAATTTGGTTGTGGATGTGTGCCCCAAGAACCTTGTAAAGGCCTGATTTCCGCATCGAGGAAATCCCTTAGTGGAAGTGGGCTAGGCCTTTGTGGCGTTGCACACAAGAGACCTGAGTGAGGCCTTTGTGGCGTTGGTCTGGCCTTCGTGGCGACCACACTCCTCCAAACGTAGACGTACTTCCCCTCAATGTGTCTCCGCGTGCTCCACCCTCTGTTACCTCTATCCTTATTAGCTCTATTATATATTGCTTAGCTATATCTTGCTTAGTTGTATATCTATCATATAGGTAAATTCACATAGTTGCATATCTGGAGAATTTACCTTTGGGTCAAGCCTTAATTGAAAAAGAACTAAAAATTTGGTAGCACATATTCACCCCCCCCCCCTCTAGGTGTGGCATACGATCCTTTCAGTGGGTTGGGCTAAGGTGGGTGGAGGAAGAGGAGGCCAGTCGGAGGTGGGTGGAGGAGGAGGCCGGCCGACGGTGGGTAGAGGAGGAGGCCGGTCGGAGGGGATGGGTGGAGGAGGAGGCCGGCCGGAGGTGGGTGGAGGAGGAGGATGTTGGAGATATGCCCAAGAGGCAATAATAAAGTGGTTATTATATATCTTTATATTTATGATAAATGTTTGCATACCATGCTATAAGTGTATTAACCGAAACATTGATACATGTGTGTTATGTAAACAACAAGGAGTCCCTAGTAAGCCTCTTGTATAACTAGCTTGTTGATTAATAGATGATCATAGTTTCATGATCATGAACATTGGATGTTCTTAGTAACAAGGTTATGTCATTGATGAATGATGTAATGGACATACACCCAAATAAGCGTAGCATATGATCATGTGATTAAGTTCAATTTGCTATAAGCTTCCGATACATAGTTACCTAGTCCTTCGACCATGAGATCATGTAAATCACTTATACCGGAAGGGTACTTTGATTACATCAAACGCCACTACGTAAATGGGTGGTTATAAAGGTGGGATTAAGTATTCGGGAAGTATGAGTTGAGGCATATGGATCAAGAGTGGGATATTGTCCATCCCGATGACGGATAGATATACTCTGGGCCCTCTCGATGGAATGTCGTCTAATTAGCTTGCAAGCATATGAATGGTTCATAAGAGATGACATACCACGGTACGAGTAAAGAGTACTTGTCGGAGACGAGGTTGAACAAGGTATAAAGATACCGATGATCAAACCTCAGACAAGTAAAATATCGCGTGACAAAGGGAATCGGTATCGTATGTAAATGGTTCAATCGATCACTAAGTTATCGTTGAATGTGTGGGAGCCATTATGGATCTCCAAATCCCGCTATTGGTTATTGGTCGGAGAAGAGTCTTAACCATGTCTGCATAGTTCACGAACCGTAGGGTGACACACTTAAGGTTTGATGTCATTTAAGTAGATATGGAATATGGAATGGAGTTCGAAGTTTTGTTCGGAGTCTCGGATGGGATCCAGGACATCACGAGGAGGTCCGGAATGGTCCGGAGAATAAGATTCATATATAGGAAGTCATTTTCTAGGTCTAAAAATGATCCGGTGTATTTATGGAAGGTTCTAGAAGGTTCTAGAAAAGTCCGGGAGAAATCACCGCGGAAGGTGGAGTCCCTCCGGGACTCCACCCACCTTGGCCGACCAGCCTAAGGGTGGAGGAGTCCCAGGTGGACTCCACCCCATGGTGGCCGGCCACCCCACCAAGGAAGGGGTGGGAGTCCCACCTTGAGTAGGAGTCCCACCTTGGGTAGGTTTCGTCCTTATGGAAGGTTTAGGAGTTGGACTCTTATTCGTTTTCTGGGCAAACCCTTGGGGCTATTCCACCTATATATAGATGAGGAGAGGGAGGGGGCCGGACACACTTTGGCCGCACCACCCTTGCCCCCCAGAGGCCGGCGCCCATAGTCCCCCTCTCCTCAAACCCTAGCTGCCTCCCTCCTCAACCTCTCCCGCATAAGCTTTGGCGAAGCCCTGCCGGAGATCTCCACCACCACCGCCACCACGCCGTCGTGCTGTCGGGATTCCGAGGAGTATATACTACTTCCGCTGCCCGCTGGAACGGGGAGAAGGACGTCATCATCAAAACCGAACGTGTGACCGAGTACGGAGGTGCTGCCCGACTGTGGCACCGTCAAGATCTTCTACGCGCTTTTGAAAGCGGAAAGTGATCGTCTTCTGCAACAACGAGATCTAATCTCGTAGGCTTTGGAAATCTTCGAGGGTTAGTATCATGATCTTCTCGTTGCTCCCATCTACTAGATTGCATCTTGGCTTGGTTTTCGTTCTTGCGGTAGGAAATTTTTTGTTTTCTATGCTACGAATCCCATCAGTGGTATCAGAGTCGTGTCTATGCATAGATTGGTTGCACGAGTAGAACATAATGGTTTTGTGGGCATTGATGCTTTGTTGTCTTTAGTTTTTGTACTTTGCATCTTGTGGCATGGTGGGATGAAGCGGCTCGGGCTAACCTTACATGACTGCGTTCATGAGATTTGCTCCACGCTCGACATGCAACTTGTATTGCATAAGTGGCTTTGCGGGTGTCTGTCTCTCCCACCATAGTGAAGATTCAATTTACTCTTTCTATTGACAACACTAGTATCACCGTTGTGGTTCATGTTCGTAGGTAGATTGGATCTTACTCGAAAACCCTAAACCACATAAAATATGCAAACCAAATTAGAGGCGTCTAACTTGTTTTTGCAGGGTTTGGTGATGTGATATGGCCATAATGTGATGATGAATATGCATGAGATGATCATTATTGTATTGTGGCAACCGGCAGGAGCCTTATGGTTGTCTTTAAATTTCATGTCGATGTATTATTTCAAAGTAGTTGTAATAGTTGCTACATGGGAGAACAACCATGAAGACGGCGCCATTGACCTTGAAGCTATGCCGACGATGATGGAGATCATGCCCGTTGATGATGGAGATCATGTCCGTGCTTTGGAGATGAAGATCAAAGGCGCAAAGACAAAAGGGCCATATCATATCACATATGAATTGCATGTGATGTTAATCCTTATTTTATGCATCTTATATTGCTTAGATCGCGATGGTAGCATTATAAGATGATCCCTCTCACTAAATATCAAGATAATAAAGTGTTCATCCTTAGTATGCACCGTTGCTAAGACTTGTCGTTTCGAAGTATCACGTGATGATCGGGTGTGATAGATTCTACATGTGCATACAACGGGTGCAAGCCAGTTTTGCACACGCGGATACTAAGGTTGCCTTGACGAGCCTAGCATGTACAGACATGGTCTCGGAACACGGGATACGGAAAGGTAGAGCATGAGTCATATGATTGATATGATGAACACTTTGAGTGTTCGCCTTTGAAATTACATCTTGTCTCGTGATGATCGGACTTGGTGTAGTGGATTTGGTTCGTGTGATCACTAAGACAATGCGAGGGATATTGTTTTGAGTGGGAGTTCACCTAGTTTAATTTTGTAGAATTAAAATTTGAACTCAATTTGTCATAAACTTAGTCTAAACTCTTTGCAAATATGTTGTAGATCATGGCGTCCCCATCAATCAATTTTAACCAGTTCCTAGAGAAAGAAAAGCTTAAAAGCAATGGTAGCAACTTCACCGACTGGTTCCGTCATGTGAGGATTTTCCTCAATGGCGGAAATCTGCAATATGTGCTTGATGCACCGCTAGGTCCCCCACCACCACCTGCAGTATCCGAGGACAAAAAGAATGTTTACGAGACTCGGGTGACTCGGTACACTCAAGTTCAGTGTGCCATCCTGTGCAGCCTAGAGGCGGAGCTCCAAAAGCGTTTTGAGCACCACGACCCTTATGAGCTGGTCAATGAGCTGAAAACGATATTTCAAACTCATGCGGCCGTGGAAAGCTATGAGGCCTCGAAACACTTATTTGGTTGTATGATGGAAGAGGGCAGCTCCGTTAGTGAGCACGTGCTCGCTATGTCCGGGCACGCGAAGAAGCTCAGTGACTTGGGGATAGTGATTCCTAACCAGTTGGGTATTCATCGTGTCCTCCAATCACTGCCACCAAGTTACAAGAACTTCGTGATGAACTACAACATGCAGAACATGAACAAGGAGTTACCTGAACTCTTCTCCATGTTGAAAGCTCCTGAGATTGAGATACAGAAAGAGCACCAAGTGTTGATGGTCAACAAGACCACCAGTTTCAAGAAGCAAGGCAAACCTAAGAAGGGCAACTTCAAGAAGGGCGGCAAGAAAGCTGCCGCGCCTCCTGAGAAGCCTAAGGCTGGCCCTAAACCTGATACTGAGTGCTTTTACTACAATGGGAAGGGGCACTGGAAGCGTAATTGCCCCAATTACTTGGCTGATCTGAAGAGCGGCCTTGTCAAGAACAAGAAAGGTATATCTGATATACATGTTATAGATGTCTATCTTATTGGTTCTCGTACTAGTGCCTGGGTATTTGATACTGGTTCGGTTGCTCACATTTGTAACTCGAAACAGGAACTACGGAATAAACGAAGCCTAGCGAGGGACGAGGTGACGATGCGCGTTGGAAATGGATCCAAGGTCGATGTGATCGATGTCGGCACGCTCCCTACATCTACCTTCGGGATTAGTTTTAAACCTCAATAATTAATATTTGGTGCCTGCGTTGAGCATGAACATTATATCTGGATCTTGTTTAATGCAAGACGGTTATTCATTTAAGTCAGATAATAATGGTTGTTCTATTTTTATGAATAATATCTTTTTTGGTCATGCGCCTGAGACGAATGGTTTATTCTTGTTAAATCTCGATAGTAGTGATACACATGTTCATAACATTGATGCTAAACGAATTAAATTGAATGATAATTCTAGTTATATGTGGCACTGTCGTCTTGGTCATATTGGAGTGAAGCGCATGAAGAAACACCATTCCGATGGACTTCTTGAATCACTTGAATTTGAGTCACTTGATAGATGCGAAGCATGTCTAATGGGAAAAATGACTAAGACTCCATTCTCTGGTACAACGGAGCGAGCTACAGACTTGTTGGAAATCATACATACCGATGTGTGCGGACCAATGAGTGTAGCATCGCGCCACTAGTGGAAAACGGGGCTATAGGCCCGGTCCATTTGGGCCTTCAGTCCCGGTTTTCAAACCGGGACCAATAAGGCGGGACTAAAGGGTCCACCCTTTAGTCCCGGTTCAAAGTTGCACCGGGCCTAAAGGCGGCGCCACGTGGTGTGGCCAGGAAGCTCGCGGTGGATGGCCTTTGGTCCCGGTTCGTGGTACGAACCGGGCTCTGTGGTTCTCGCCGCGGCGAGAGAATTGCTATTTCTGCGCCGCGGCACAAGTTTCGGCTGTACCAGCGTTTCTGCCGCGGCGGAGAAACAGGGCATTTCTCTGCCCGCGGCAGAGTTTCAGCAATGCATATATATCATTCAAGAAACCACAAAATATCGTCGTCAATATATATAGACATCGTCAACGGTACACGTAATGCATGCATATTTACAATATAAAGCTAGTCGGATCTCTTTACTAAATCTATTAGCCTCTACGGAGTTCCTCCATATCTATGACCTAGCATAGTGCTCTCCACCTTGGGTAATGACCTCGGTAATAAATAATCCCGCGATTTCCTCTTGAATTGCTCGTATTTGGGCATCCGTTATGAGAGTGTCCCGCAGGCGTTTCATCTATATTTAAAAAAGGGAGATCAATATATGAATGGAACTCAATACAATAGATGGTACTAATTAAGATAATTGTGAGAATTTGTTATCGTACACGAGTGTGGTGTATACGGGCATCCCCACCCTTGGGACAGGCCATGTCACGAATGAAGGTGCGGACGTAGTATCCACATAAGTTATTCCCGGGTTCCTGCCTCATACACTTTACCAAAAAATAGTTCGATCAAACAAATAATCAAGCATCGTATTGAAAGTAAATATCATATATATATAGAGTTTCACGGACATAGATATATAGTACTACTTACAGGGTAATCTAGAAATGTAAGCTCCGGTTTCCATGTACCCGGAACAATATTGATGAACCGTTTCCAGGCCACTGCCAGTAAGAAATAATGAGTAAATGAGTTATTGATTAGTTGATGAAATCGTCGAATTAGAACGAGATGAAGATGCCAATACGAAATTGATTGAAATTACCTCTGGAGGATGGCAACCATGTTCGCCCATTCCGCATATTCTTTACGTTTCGAGTCCATGACATTTACGACTCCTTTGTGAAGATCAATGATTAGGAGAATAAAGTGGAATCTGCACAAGCATAGCTCAATGATTACGAGAATAAAGTGGAAGGTGCACAAGCATAATGTATGTTATATATAACACTCACTTGAAGTTGTAGGGAAAGAATATATCCTGTTTGTTTGCTTGTTTCACTAAAAACATTAACATGTTGTCCTCTGTGTCCTTGGGGTAGTCTCGAACCGTAACTTCATGAATTGTGTTTGGGTCTATGAACCCCAGCGGTAGGAGCTTGCCTCTTTTGTATTCGAGCTTCTTCATTCTGCATAATTAAATGTATAGCGTACACAAAGAATATAGTGAGGATAATTGTTAGTGCAAATGAATGAGCGGCGAGCTACGGACTTAATTACATAAATAAATCACTTACAGAGCAGTAGCAACCGATGACAGCTTTGTCGAGGGCGTCTTGATTGAATAACTGAAATGAGTTCTTCTAACTCAAGGTTTATCTCCTCGACCCCCGGAAGTAATGCTCATCTCTAAGATACACCGTGAGGTAGCGATCACCTCTTCGACAGGCTTTCGAGTACCAGTCATGCAACCTTCGCATCCGAGTCCCTAGACGCGTGAGCTCGCCGGGTTTGACGAGATCTTTTCCGTATTTATACTTGTTTACCACTTGAGCCGTTGGATAGTAATCTTCGTACTCAACTGATGCTCCCTGAGCTCTAGCATCCCGTTCGATCATCGATGCCGTCTCTGGATCATGATAGGGCTCCACGACGAAGTGGGCTACGGCCTGAATGTCTGATACGTCCAATTTGCATCACTATTTTATATCATAATTTGCTGTTATTCATTGATATATTTCATATTGGGACACAATACTTATGTTATTTCATCTATTTTGCATGTTTCATCATTATTGGAGGATCGAACGCCGGAGCCAGGATTCTGCTGGAAAAAGCACCGTCAGAACGCAATATTTCGGAAGATCAACGCGTGGAAGGAAATTATACCAAAAATCCTATTTTTCAAGATGACGAAGGAAGCCGGAAGGAGGGGCCAGGAGGAGCCGGGTGGGCCCACACCCTAGGGCGGCGCGGCCCAGGCCCCGGCCGCGCCGCCATGTGGTGTGGAGGGCCCACACCCTTTCGCCTCCTTTTCTTCGCGAAACCCTTCGTCCCGAAGACCTAAGCCACAGAGGAATCCTCACGAAGGGTTACAGCCGCCTGTGCGGGGCGGAGAACACCAGAGAGAAAAGAGCTCTCCGGCGGGCAGGAATCCGCCGGGGAAATTCCCTCCCGGAGGGGGAAATCGACGCCATCGTCACCGCCATCGAGCTGGACATCATCTCCATCACCATCATCATCATCTCCACCATCATCACCGCCATCTCCTCCGCAGCACCTCGTCACCGCCGTAGCAATTTGGGTTTGATCTTGATTGTTTGATAGGGGAAACTCTCCCGGTATCTATTCACACTTGTTGTTGATGCTATTGAGTGAAACCATTGAACCAAGTTTATGTTCAGATTGTTATTCATCATCATATCACCTCCGATCATGTTCCATATGATGTCTCGTGAGTAGTTCGTTTAGTTCTTGAGGACATGGGTGAAGTCTAATTGTTAGTAGTGAACTATGGTTGAGTAATATTCAATGTTATGATATTTAAGTTGTGGTGTTATTCTTCTAGTGGTGTCGTGTGAACGTCGACTACACGACACTTCACCATTTATGGGCCTAGGGGAATGCATCTTGTACTCGTTTGCCAATTGCGGGGTTGCCGGAGTGACGAAACCTAAACCCCGTTG
>NC_061508.1:257337673-257354660 GCF_022539505.1 Lolium rigidum | reverse complement strand
CCTCTCATGCAACCCCTGCAACCACAAAGCAAGAAGTCTCTTGTGTCCCCAACACACCAAATAGGTGCACTAGTTCGGCGAAGAGATAGTGAAATACGGTGGTATAAATAAGTATGAGCAGTAGCAACGGTGCCGTAAAAGTGCTTGGCGTGTAGTTGATGGTGGTGGTATTGCAGCAGTAGTAACGCATAGAAACAAGTAAACAAGCAGTAGTAACTCAAGCAGTATTTAGGAACAAGGCCTAGGGATTACACTTTCACTAGTGGACACTCTCAACATTGATCACATAACAGAATAGATAAATGCATACTCTACACTTTTGTTGGATGATGAACACATTGCGTAGGATTACACGAACCCTCAATGCCGGAGTTAACAAGCTCCACAATAATGCTCATGTTTAAGTAACCTTTAGTGTAAGATAGATCAACGCTACTAAACCAAGTACTAGCATAGCATGCACACTCGTCACCTTCATGCATATGTAGGAGGAATAGATCACATCAATATTATCATAGCAATAGTTAACTCCATAATCTACAAGAGATCATGATCATAGCATAAACCAAGTACTAACACGGTGCACGCACTGTCACCTTTGCACACATGCAGGAGGAATAAAACTACTTTAATAACACATCACTAGAGTAGCACATAGATAAATTGTGATACAACATGCCGCAATCATAAAAAGATATAAATAAGCACCTCACTATGCCATTCAATGAGTAAGTATTCTGTGAAATCTAGCCTAAGAGACCCACACGGTGCACACACTGTCACCTTTACACACGTGGGACGAGGAGTCTCCGGAGATCACATAAGTAAAACCCACTTGACTAGCATAATGACATCTAGATTACAAGCATCATCATATGAATCTCAATCATGTAAGGCAGCTCATGAGATTATTGTATTGAACTACATAGGAGAGAGATGAACCACATAGCTACCGGTACAGCCCCGAGCCTCGATGGAGAACTACTCCCTCCTCATGGGAGCAGCAGCGGTGATGAAGATGGCGGTGGAGATGGCAGCGGTGTCGATGGAGAAGCCTTCCGGGGCACTTCCCCGCTCCGGCAGGGTGCCGGAACGAGTTCCGTCCCCCGAATTGGAGTTTCGCGATGGCGGCGGCGCCACGAGTAACTTTTCTGGAGTTTCGTCAATTGGTATCGGGTTTTCTGATCCGGGGGCTTTATATAGGCGAAGAGGCGGCGCAGGAGGGCTGACAGGGGGCCACACCATAGGGCAGCGCGGCCCCCTCTCGGCCGCGCCGGCCTAGGGTTTGGTGGCCCCGTGGCCCCCCTCCGGTCCTTCCCGGTGTTCCGGATGCTTCCGATGAAAATAGGAACTTTGGCGTTGATTTCGTCCGATTCCGAGAATATTTCGTTACTAGGATTTCTGAAACCAAAAACAGCGAGAAAACAGGAACTGGCACTTCGGCATCTTGTTAATAGGTTAGTTCCAGAAAATGCACGAATATGACATAAAGTGTGCATAAAACATGTAGATAACATCAATAATGCGGCATGGAACACAAGAAATTATCGATACGTTGGAGACGTATCAGCATCCCCAAGCTTAGTTCTGCTCGTCCCGAGCAGGTAAAACGATAACAAAGATAATTTCTGGAGTGACATGCCATCATAAACCTGATCATACTATTTGTAAAGCATATGTAGTGAATGCAGTGATCAAAACAATGTATATGACATGGGTAAACAACTGAATCATAAAGCAAAGACTTTTCATGAATAGCACTTCAAGACAAGCATCAATAAGTCTTGCATAAGAGTTAACTCATAAAGCAATAATTCAAAGTAGAGACATTGAAGCAACACAATGGAAGATGAAGTTTCAGCGGTTGCTTTCAACTTATAACATGTATATCTCATGGATAATTGTCAATGCAAAGCAATATAACAAATGCAATATGCAAATATGTAAGAATCAATGCACAGTTCACACAAGTGTTTGCTTCTTGAGATGGAGAGAAATAGGTGAACTGACTCAACAATGAAAGTAAAAGAATGGTCCTTCAAAGAGGAAAGCATCGATTGCTATATTTGTGCTAGAGCTTTGATTTTGAAAACATAAAGAGAGCATAAAAATAAAGTTTTGACAGGTGTATGTTGTTGTCAACGAATGGTAGCGGGTACTCTAACCCCCTTGCCAGACAAACCTTCAAAGAGCGGCTCCCATTTTACTTTATTTTTGGATGGCACTCCTTCCAACCTTTCTTTCACAAACCATGGCTAACCGAATCCTCGGGTGCCCGCCAACAATCTCATACCATGAAGGAGTACCTTTTTATTTTAGTTTTATTATGATGACACTCCTCCCAACCTTTGCTTACACAAGCCATGGCTAACCGAATCCTTCGGGTGCCGTCCAACAATCACATACCATGGAGGAGTGTCTATTTTTGGTTAATTAATTTGGGACTCGGGAATCCCATTGCCGGCTCTTTTTGCAAAATTATTGGATAAGCGGATGAAGCCACTAGTCCATTGGTGAAAGTTGCCCAACAAGATTGAAAGATAAACACCACATACTTCCTCATGAGCTATAAAACATTGACACAAATAAAAGGTAATAAATTTTGAATTGTTTAAAGGTAGCACTCAAGCAATTTACTTTGGAATGGCGGGAAATACCATGTAGTAGGTAGGTATGGTGGACACAAATGGCATAGTGTTGGCTCAAGTATTTGGATGCATGAGAAGTATTCCCTCTCGATACAAGGTTTAGGCTAGCAAGGTTGTTTGAGGCAAACACAAGGATGAACTAGTACAGCAAAACTCACATAAAAGACATATTACAAGCATTATAAGACTATACATCGTCTTCCTTGTCGTTCAAACACCTTACTAGAAATTATCTAGACCTTAGAGAGACCAATTATGCAAACCAAATTTTAGCATGCTCTATGTATTCTTCACTAATAGGTGCAAAGTATATGATGCAAGAGCTTAAACATGAGCACAACAATTGCCAAGTATCACATTACCCAAGACATTATAGCAATTACTACATGTATCATTTTCCAATTCCAACCATATAACAATTTAACGAAGAGGAAACTTCGCCATGAATATTATGAGCTAAGAACACATGTGTTCATTCGAACCAGCGGAGCGTGTCTCTCTCCCACACAAGCATGATGTAATCCAATTTATTCAAACAAAAACAAAAACAAAAGCACACAGACGCTCCAAGTAAAGCACATAAGATGTGATGGAATAAAAATATAGTTTCAGGGGAGGAACCTGATAATGTTGTCGATGAAGAAGGGGATGCCTTGGGCATCCCCAAGCTTAGACGCTTGAGTCTTCTTGATATATGCAGGGGTGAACCACCGGGGCATCCCCAAGCTTAGAGCTTTCACTCTCCTTGATCATAGTATATCATCCTCCTCTCTTGACCCTTGAAAACTTCCTCCACACCAAACTCGAAACAACTCATTAGAGGGTTAGTGCACAATATAAATTGACATATTCAGAGGTGACACAATCATTCTTAACACTTCTGGACATTGCATAATGCTACTGGACATTAACGGATCAAAGAAATTCATCCAACATAGCGAAAGAGGCAATGCGAAATAAAAGGCAGAATCTGTCAAAACAGAACAGTCCGTAAAGATGGATTTTATTAGGCCACCAGACCTGCTCAAACGAAAATGCTCAAATTGAATGAAAGTTGCGTACATATCTGAGGATCATGCTCGTAAATTGGCATAATTTTCTGAGCTTCCTGCAGGGCAGTGGGCTCAGATTCGTGACAGCAAAGAAATCTGGAACTGCGCAGTAATCCAAATCTAGTACTTACTTTTCTATCAACGGCTTAACTTGGCACAACAAAACACAAAACTAAGATAAGGAGAGGTTGCTACAGTAGTAAACAACTTCCAAGACACAAATATAAAACAAAGTACTGTAGCAAAATAACACATGGGTTATCTCCCAAGAAGTTCTTTCTTTTTAGCCATTAAGATGGGCTCAGCAGTTTTAATGATGCACTCGCAAGAGATAGTATGTGAAGCAAAAGAGAGCATCAAGAGGCAAATTCAAAACACATTTAAGTCTAACATGCTTCCTATGCATAGGAATCTTGTAAATAAACAAGTTCATGAAGAGCAAAGTAACAAGCATAGGAAGATAAAACAAGTATAGCTTCAAAAATTTCAGCACATAGAGAGGTGTTTTAGTAACATGAAAATTTCTACAACCATATTTTCCTCTCTCATAATAACTTTCAGTAGCAACATGAGCAAACTCAACAATATAACTATCACATAAATCATTCTTATCATGAGTCTCATGCATAAAATTATTACTCTCCACATAAGCATAATCAATTTTATTAGTTGTAGTGGGAGAAAATTCAACAAAGTAGCTATCATTATTATTCTCATCAAGTGTAGGAGGCATAGTATAATCACAACAAAATTTACTCTCAGCAGTAAGTAGCACAAAAAGACCACTATCATTATCATCATCAGAAATAGGAGGCAAAGTATCATCAAAGAAAATTTTCTCCTCAATGCTTGGGGGACTAAAAATATCATGAAAACCAGCTTCCCCAAGCTTAGAACTTTCTATATCATTGTCAACAATGGTGTTCAAAGCGTTCATACTAATATTACTACCAGCATGCAAAGAAGATTTCATAGGTTTTTTAATTTTCGCATCAAACAATCCATGTTTTAAATCAGGAAATAGAATAAGAAGCTCACTCTTGTACATTATGCCAAACTAGTGTAAACAAGAAACAACAAGATGCAATTGCAGGATCTAAAGGAAATAGCTTTGAGCACACACACAACGGCAACAGAAAAATACTTTACCTGAGACCGTAGTATGAGAGCCTTTTACCTTTCCTCCCCGGCAACGGCGCCAGAAAAGTGGCTAGTTGCCGGGGTTGCCGGTGTGTGTGTGCCGTTTACCTTTCCTCCCGGCAACGGCGCCGGAAAAGTGCTTGATGTCTACGTTCCCCCTCCTTTCCTGTAGACGGTGTTGGGCCTCCAAGAGTAGAGGTTTGTAGAACAGCAGCAAGTTTCCCTTAAGTGGATACCCAAGGTTTATCGAACTCAGGGAGGAAGAGGTCAAAGATATCCCTCTCATGCAACCCTGCAACCACAAAGCAAGAAGTCTCTTGTGTCCCCAACACACCAAATAGGTGCACTAGTTCGGCGAAGAGATAGTGAAATACAGGTGGTATAAATAAGTATGAGCAGTAGCAACGGTGCCGGAAAAGTGCTTGGCGTGTAGTTGATGGTGGTGGTATTGCAGCAGTAGTAACGCGATAGAAACAATAAACAAGCGAGTAGTAACTCAGCAGTATTTAGGAACAAGGCCTAGGGATTACACTTTCACTAGTGGACACTCTCAACATTGATCACATAACGGAATAGATAAATGCATACTCTACACTTTTGTTGGATGATGAACACATTGCGTAGGATTACACGAACCCTCAATGCCGGAGTTAACAAGCTCCACAATAATGCTCATGTTTAAGTAACCTTTAGTGTAAGATAGATCAACGCTACTAAACCAAGTACTAGCATAGCATGCACACTGTCACCTTCATGCATATGTAGGAGGAATAGATCACATCAATATTATCATAGCAATAGTTAACTCCATAATCTACAAGAGATCATGATCATAGCATAAACCAAGTACTAACACGGTGCACGCACTGTCACCTTTGCACACATGCGGGAGGAATAAAACTACTTTAATAACACATCACTAGAGTAGCACATAGATAAATTGTGATACAACATGCCGCAATCATAAAAAGATATAAATAAGCACCTCACTATGCCATTCAATGAGTAAGTATTCTGTGAAATCTAGCCTAAGAGACCCACACGGTGCACACACTCGTCACCTTTACACACGTGGGACGAGGAGTCTCCGGAGATCACATAAGTAAAACCCACTTGACTAGCATAATGACATCTAGATTACAAGCATCATCATATGAATCTCAATCATGTAAGGCAGCTCATGAGATTATTGTATTGAACTACATAGGAGAGAGATGAACCACATAGCTACCGGTACAGCCCCGAGCCTCGATGGAGAACTACTCCCTCCTCATGGGAGCAGCAGCGGTGATGAAGATGGCGGTGGAGATGGCAGCGGTGTCGATGGAGAAGCCTTCCGGGGCACTTCCCCGCTCCGGCAGGGTGCCGGAACAGAGTTCTGTCCCCCGAATTGGAGTTTCGCGATGGCGGCGGCGCCACGGTAACTTTTCTGGAGTTTCGTCAATTGGTATCGGGTTTTCTGATCCAGGGGCTTTATATAGGCGAAGAGGCGGCGCAGGAGGGCTGACAGGGGGCCACACCATAGGGCAGCGCGGCCCCTCTCGGCCGCGCCAGCCTAGGGTTTGGTGGCCCCGTGGCCCCCTCCGGTCCTTCCCGGGTGTTCTGGATGCTTCCGATGAAAATAGGAACTTTGGCGTTGATTTCGTCCGATTCCGAGAATATTTCGTTACTAGGATTTCTGAAACCAAAAACAGCAGAAAACAGGAACTGGCACTTCGGCATCTTGTTAATAGGTTAGTTCCAGAAAATGCACGAATATGACATAAAGTGTGCATAAAACATGTAGATAACATCAATAATGCGGCATGGAACACAAGAAATTATCGATACGTTGGAGACGTATCACTTGCATTTGCAAGAAATTAAGTGGGAGCACTGAGACATATTTGTAATACTTTATGTAGATGACATATCGTTGATTATAAATTATGTAATTATATAATTGATTAAAAAGGTTTCATTGAGAATTAACTTCAATGAAAGGATATGAACTGAAACATATTTAGTGTCAAGATCTATGAAGATAGATTGAAACACATAATAAGTTTAAGTTAAAAGTACATAGAATAATATTGAAGTAGTTCAATATAAAATATTAAGAAGGTGTTCTTTTCATGTGAAGGTTTAACAAGACTTGAGTGTATTTGACACTTCATGAGTAAAAACACATGAGTGATTTTAGATCACGAATAATATGTACAATCAGATGTCCTGTGCTCTAAAGTGTTAGAGCATATACCAGAATGATTCATGTAATGATCATTGGACAACAGTAAGAATATCCATGGGTGCTTTAAAAGAACCAAGGATATATATATATATAGTTTTGTATGAGGTAATGACAAACAAATCGCTGTAAGGTGTTGCACCGATATTAGTTTGGTCACATATAAAAATAAAATTTCAATCTCAATTAGGCTAAGTGTTGTTTAAAAGGTAGCACAATGAGCTAGAAGAAGTCTATGCTAGATTTAGATGAGTTCTAAATATTGTGACGGATTCTATAAACAAAGGCAGAGTATGTCATTGTTTTGACAATGACTGAGGATGTTTAAGTCGAGGAGTTCTTTGAGAACTTGGTGTAGTTCCGATAGTGTCAGAACTTTGAAGCTATATTGTGTGTGACAATATTAGTGACATATTTCAGACCGCGGAATTAAGGTTCCACCAGAAGACTAAACATATATGATTAATGCCGATTCATTTGGAAAATGAGTGATGCGTTGAGACGCAAATGAATTGCAAAATACATACGTTTCTGAGTGTGTCAGATCCGTTGACTGAAACCTCTCCCGTGAGCAAAACATGATAAAGCACCAGAAGGCCAAGGTGTTATATCTTTAGAAATGTAAACTAGATTATTGATTCTAGTGCAAGTGGGAGACTGTTGGAGATATGCCCAAGAGGCAATAATAAAGTGGTTATTATAATATATCTTTGTGTTTATGATAAATGTTTGCATACCATGCTATAATTGTATTAACCGAAACATTGATACATGTGTGTTATGTGAACAACAAGGAGTCCCTAGTAAGCCTCTTGTATAACTAGCTTGTTGATTAATAGATGATCATAGTTTCATGATCATGAACATTGGATGTTATTAATAACAAGGTTATGTCATTAGATGAATAATATAATGGACACACCCAATTAAGCATAGCATAAGATCACGTCATTAAGTTCAATTTGCTATAAGCTTTCGATACATAGTTACCTAGTCCTTCGACCATGAGATCATGTAAATCACTTATACCGGAAGGATACTTTGATTACATCAAACGCCACTACGTAAATGGGTGGTTATAAAGGTGGGATTAAGTATTCGGAAAGTATGAGTTGAGGCATATGGATCAAGAGTGGGATTTGTCCATCCCGATGACGGATAGATATACTCTGGGCCCTCTCGGTGGAATATCGTCTGATTAGCTTGCAAGCATGTGAATAGTTCACAAGAGATGATATGCCACGGTACGAGTAAAGAGTACTTGTCGGTGATGAGGTTGAACAAGGTATGGAGATACCGATGATCAAACCTCGGACAAGTAAAATATCGCGAGACAAAGGGAATCGGTATCGTATGTAAATGGTTCAATCGATCACTAAGTTATCGTTGAATATGTGGGAGCCATATGGATCTCCAGATCCCGCTATTGGTTATTGGTCGGAGAAGAGTCTCAACCATGTTTGCATAGTTCACGAACCGTAGGGTGACACACTTAAGGTTTGATGTCGTTTTAAGTAGATATGGAATATGGAATGGAGTTCGAATGTTTGTTCGGAGTCTCGGATGGGATCCAGGACATCACGAGGAGGTCCGGAATGGTCCGGAGAATAAGATTCATATATAGGAAGTCACTTTCCAAGTTTGGAAATGATCCTGTGCATTTATGGAAGGCGCTAGAATGTTCTAGAACTTTCCGGAAGAAATCACCATGGAAGGTGGAGTCCCGGTTGGACTCCACCAACCCTAACCAGCCAACCAAGTGGGAGGGTGGAGTCCATGGTGGACTCCACCTCCTTGGCCGGCCAACAAAGGGGGAAGGGGAGAGTCCATGTCCCTCTAGGTTTCATCCATATGGCAGTTTTTGAATTGGGGTCTTATTCGAAGACTTTGGGCAAACCCTTGGGGTTCCACCTATATAATGAGGAGGAGAGGGAGGGGGCAGCCTTGGACTTGGCCGCACCACCATAGGGGGCACCCTGGCCGACGCCCCTACCCCCTCTCTCCCAAACCCTAGCACACCTCCCTCCTCATACACCTCCCGTAGCGCTTAGGCGAAGCCCTGCCGGAGTTCTCCATCACCACCGCCACCACGCCGTCGTGCTGTCGGGATTCCGAGGAGGATCTACTACTTCCGCTGCCCGCTGGAATGGGGAGAAGGACGTCGTCATCAACACCGAACGTGTGACCGAGTACGGAGGTGTTGCCCGACTGTGGCACCGTCAAGATCTTCTACGCTTTTTGAAAGCGGCAAGTGATCATCTTCTGCAACAACGAGATCTAATCTCGTAGGCTTTGGAAATCTTCGAGGGTTAGTCTCATGATCTTCTCGTTACTCCTATCTTCTAGATTGCATCTTGGCTTGGTTTTCGTTCTTGCGGTAGGAATTTTTTTGTTTTCTATGCTACGAATCCCATCAGATGAAGTAAGTGGTCACCTCTGTTGAAATCGATTCCCCAAAAAGGAAGAAAAGAAATGTGCTAAAACTGCCCCAGGATGGCACTGCCGGTATCAAGAGGCCGGCACTATCGGGTGTTCCAGGTCGATATTGCCGATGGAAGCAGTCCGGCACTGTCGGGTACATCAATCCGGCACTGCTGCCTGGACACTTTCGACCAAATCCCCTAGGTTTTCTACAGGGCGGCACTGCCGGGGTTTGGAGGCCGGCACTGCCGCTGAAACCTCTCCAACGGGTAGCTTTGGCTGAGGGGTATTTAAGGGACCCTTCTTCTACCTTGGAAAGTTGCTCCTTCTCCCCAATAACACACCATTAAGTTGAGCCACGAAAATCATAATATCTCCTCCCTCAACCAACCAAAGCTCTTGATCTTTGGAGAATCGAAGGAGAAGACTCCGATCTACATCTTCAACGAAGCCATTTGCATTCCCTCCTCATTTGGTTGAGGGCCCATTTGCTAGTGTTTCTTTGGAAAGAGCCTCCAATTCAGTTGTGGATATGTGCCCAAGAACCTTGTAAAGGCCCGATTTTTCCTCGAGGAAATCCCTTAGTGGACAAGTGAGCTAGGCCTTTGTGGCGTTGCTCACGGGAGAATAGGGTGAGGCCTTTGTGACGTTGGTTAGGCCTTTGTAGCGACCACACCCCTCCAACATAGACGTACTTCCCCTCAAAAGGAAGAAACTACGTGAATCATCCCTTGTGTCTCCGCGTGCTCCATTCTCGGTTACCTCGATCATTTGTTGCATCACTATATCTTGCTTAGTGGTATCTTGCTTAATTTTATATCTTGTCATCTAGGTAAAATCACATAGTTACATATCTAGAGAATTTATCTTTGTGTCAAGGCTTAATTGAAAAAAGCTAAAAATTGGGTAGCATCTATTCACCCCCTCTAGGTGCGGCATACAATCCTTTCAGCGAGGGTGTGAACACCAGATTCAGCATGCCGCGACGTATTAGTGCTGGTCCATCGCAGCGACGAGGGTGGGAATCCCGCCCACGCTGAGCCGCCATTCACCATGCCCGCATGTCCGGCGAGGCTTCAAGAGGCCATGTAGCCCGCCTTGTACAGCGTGTGGGCCTCGCCCTCGTGTAGGGTGTGGTGACCGAAGGCAGCCGAATCCGTTCTTGGCGGTGTCGTCCCCCTCATAGGGCTCGGCGAGAGTGTGGAGCGGCGTAGAAATATAATGTGTCAGGTACAGGAGAGGGGCGAGTGGAGATGCTATACCGGCGCAAAGGTACTCTGCATACATAGTGCCACTAACTACGTCGTTGTCAAGGAACTGATTTATTTGGCTTCACAATAAACAGCACGTCAGCTAGTCCCATTGTTTTTTTACTGTGACTACGGCGGGCATAAGCCAGCCTAAACATATATTCAATCAAGTTCTCTATGAAGCTTTGCAGCCTCTATAAGATAAGTTTAATTGAACCAGAATACACAGGGTTTACAAGGGTGGATAAGAAAAAAGAAAAACACACACCAAAAACATAGATCGGGGAGAGAAAGGTGGCCACCCCGCAAACAAGGGGGCGGTTGGTCAATGAGTAAACTCATCGCGACCCAAGTACAACAATCACAAGGAAGATCCCTCGGGCACGTAGGAGGGACAACCCAGAAACTCCCTCCGCCGACGCATCCCTCCGCCGATGCGCCGCCCGAAGGCCACCAAGCTCGCCAAGGAAGCTCCACCGAGCCTCGCTGCCCTGCTGGTCGAAAGCACGGAGAAGAGCTTCGCCACTAGATGTGACCGCCCCGCGAGGTTGCGCTAGCGCGCGAAAAAAGGAGATCCCACCGCCGGTGCCGCCCAGGCTTTGCCCGGCGGCTCCCGCTGCTGGCGGCAGGGGAGAGGATGAGGGTGGTGGCTGCTTGGACGGGCTAGGGTTCCGCCCCTGTCGTCTCCCTGGGGCGAGAGCAGGAACCCCGAAACGTTTTTTCCCATTGTCATCCTAACATGGGATTATACATGTTAAATGCTTGCTATTTAGCGCTATCGAATCCTCACTAATACTATTTGTTCAGATAGGGCTTGAACCACCACCAACCGATCAAAGCTGAAATTGTTCAGATCCATTAGTTTAGCTTTTAGAAAAGCCTTATACTACCTCTGGTCGCCGGTCGGTAATAATCGACACGGCCACAAGCTAATCAACATGCATGCGAATGAACTACTCTACTCCACGTCAATTAAAAACAATCGGAGGGAGTATTTTGGAGCAGAGGTAGTAACAAGTAGCACACTACCCGTATCCATGACTGAAAAAACGATTCGGAAATCAGCCCGCCTGGGAAAGTCTAAAGGTTAGCATCCACAAAACAGTTAATCAGCAGCAACCTTCATCAAGCCATGATCTCTTCGGAGTACTTCTAGTGATTTTAGGAAAATGCCAATAAATTAGGCTCAGTGCGGTAATTAATGGCTGCTTAACTCACTGGAAATCTCTCCCTCTTAATCGTGGTACTTAATGCTACCCAATGCATGCACGAGATCCCTGGAAAGCTCCCCAACTTAATCTCTTGTTTACTAGTGGCTGCATGCAAAGGGAGAGATGGCAAGGACGTGGGCTCTTTGGCCTTCTAGCTTTAACTACAACTGCCGAGAGAAAAATCAACTTGAGAGCAAATTACCTTGACCCAATGGTTGAACACCTAGGTCCCAGCGCCTCGTGTAATAAGCCCAGTAAACCGGTAGTATAGAGGAAGTATGATCTTTCTCCAATTAGCATCATCATTAGTGATTCAAAATTTAGATTGCAGATAAATTTTATTGATGCTAGTGTTGTCGTTGCTCCGCGAAATGTAACAAGCCAGCTCATGAGCTAGCGGCTTTGGGTGTAGGAGCAGCTCACGAGAACCATTAGGGCATCTCCAGCGGCTCGACGAGCGACCGTTTTCGTCCACCGTTACCGGTAATACGTCTGGCACCACCTCCAGCAGAGCGACGCAAAGTGACCGGACCGTCCGCGGAGACACAAACCTGGCCAAATATGCGTCTCGGATGCGTCTCCACGGACGTCCGGAAAGTATCCGCTCGCGTCTGGCGGACGTTTCGTCGGGCCCGCCTGGCAACGACTCTGCGTCGATGCGTCTTCTCAAACGCGCCAGTGACTGCGCCGCTGCGTCGCTTCGGCAGCCTGCGCCACGAGATGCCTCGGCTGCCGAGCGGCCGCAGCCCACCTCCGCCAACCACGTTAATGGCGACGCCACGCGTCCCACGGCCACCGCATGCCTCCGGTCTATATAAAGGGGGCACGCGTTCTTCTTCCTCGTACACTCCTCCAAAGAAACCCTAGCCGCCACAAAGCTCGACCGTAGCGCCGCCTAGGTGTTCCTGCGATGCATCCAGGCCAGCGAGGAAGTCCATGGCCCTGGTGGCCGGCGAGGCAGTCGAGGCCGCGGCCCTGGGCGCCGCCGGGGCCGGGGAAGGGGCCGCCGTGGTGGAGCATCTACGGCCCCACGCTCGCCGTCGCTTGCGCCCTCCTCGTCTTCGCAGGACGACCGCTGCTTCGAGTTCCTCCTCCGCATCGATGATGACTCACTCGGCATCAAGCGGCTCCCGGACAAGTTCGCCGAGTTCGTCGATGGCGTCGAGCCGGCGCATTTGCAGCTACAGGAGGTCAGCTGCAACTTCTGCCACTGGACCGTGGAGGTCCTGTTCGACGGGCAGGGCAAGATGTACCTGCACACGGGTGGGACAAGTTCGCCCGTGACCTCGCGCTCGAGCCCGGCTGCCAGCTCACCTTCCTCTACGAGGGGGACGGCGAGATGATCGTCAAGGTATTCGACGATACAGCCTGCCGCAGGCACTACCACACCGGCGAATCCGGCTCGGACACCGATAGTTAGAACTTAGAATGTTCTTTCTTTGCAGCGAATCTGGCTACGGGCCAGACAAAGCCAGTAGTGGAGGTCTCTGTCTATTCTTCCTCGGTAGAACCAACAAGGGCACCGTCTCCTCCCGCTGGATTTTCCAGTTTGGGTAATTGGGTGTGCCCTCGAATGTTCTTTCTTGGCAGTGAACATACGGAAATCAACACAACTGGTTTCTTTTTTTAAAATGTTATATTTGTGTCAACCATGGTTCAAACTATGTGTTAGTTTGTGTAAACCATGTTCCAAACTATGTGTTAGTTTGTGTAAAATCATGTTTCAATATGTAATATTTGGATCTATGTTTAAATGGAGAAGAGGAAAAAACAAGAAAAAAAATGCGTCGCCCCGTTGGAGCAGCCCCCAATCGCAAACGGACGCGCGAACAAAAACGATTATTTTAGACTAGTCACAATGGGAAGTATCATATACTAGTATCATGCACATGATACTAGTTTATGATACCAACCCCACAATGCATAGTACTCCCTCCGTCCCAGTTCGCAAGGCAAATTCCCAAAAAATATTTGTCCCAAAATCCCTCACCTCCTAGGCACATTTTGCATTTAATGTGGGAGTAAACTAATTCATTTTTGCATGCAAACACTCCTCTTTTCATCTCCCACCACGCACTAGTACTCTATGCATGTGAAACTAGCCACTAGTACTCCATGCACGTGAAAGGCAAAGTTTTTGCATGTTTTAACGTGCAAATTTAGAGCCAATGAGAATTCACCTTGGGCCAAGATATTTGAAAACTTTGCCTTGCAAACGGGGCGGAGGGAGTATCATAAGATAGTATCATAGTATCATCATATTTAATGTTTTGTAGAATCTCAATGCAAATGTGTGTATATGATATGTTTGCCATTAAGTTTTCTAGTTTTACGTGCTATGATACGATATCATATTATGATACCACTCTCATCTCTCACCTCATTAATTGGTGTGCCACATCAGATTTTTGCCAACATGGCATGCATGATACTACTTATGATACTTCCATTGTGGCTAGTCTTAGCATCCGCAGCGTGACGCACGAATGCTCGCGGACATTAAGATGCATCGCGCCGCTCCCTTATACATGGATGACGAGCTATACTAGCTTTGTTACCCGTCTAGTATCCGGCGATTTAGCCATGATTTAATGGAATATGAGTATTCCATGTCAAAAAAAGCTAAGTAGGCACACAATAAATTTTATGCAAGACTATCAATGGTACTAATCGAATTGTTTTATGTGACGTTATTGTCTTTGTTTGTTTGAAGGATTCCAATTTGTTCCTACGGGAGTTAGAAGTAAAGGATTGTGTAAGAGCATCTCCACCGGTGAGCCCCATATATCGCCTGCAGGGACGTCGGCACTACCGTATGAGCGTCACTAGCAGAGCATTCTCTATTTGGGGATGCAGCATTCTCTATTTGGGGATGCGGCATTCTCTATTTGGGGATGCTGCTCCCACACCGGTGTCCCCAATAGTGTAGCCCAATAGAAATTTAAATTTAAATGCCATTTAGAAACCGAAATTAATACGAAATTCTTACGAAATTTATACAAAAGTAACTCAAATTTAAACATAAATAAAACTTAAACTTAATCCTAATCTACTAGCCGTCGGTTGGGGCGCGCGACGGGCCTCCCTCGTCATTGTTCTTCGCCTTTGCCGCCTCCGTCCGTGCCCGCCTCTTGTACCTTGCTTCGCGCATCAGGCGGTGGAGCATGGCGGCCTGCGTCGCAGGAGCTTGCCGGTAGCGCTGGCTCCGCCCTTCCAGCCTTTATCGAGAAGCCTCGTTCTCGGCGCGCCTCGCTTGATCGCGAGCGAACGACTCGTAGTGGCGATGAGCGTTGAGGTCATAGAGCTTCTACCGCTCCGCCTCCATGAGGAGGCGGACGACTCCTCTGTGGTCGCTCGCTGGCACGAGATCTCGAGGGTGTGCTCGAGGTTAGCGTCATTGACGAACTCCCGCTGCTCCTCCTTCAACCTCTGGAAGCGCTGCGCGTTCAACGACGCCAGGATCGCCGCCTCCTCCGGGTCGGCGGGGGCCTGCGGCTGCTCGCCCCACTGCGCCGCCTTTTCCGCCGCCTCAGCTTCCGCTTCCGCGACGTAGGCCTCGTGCCACGCCGTGAACCGTGGGTCCTCCTCGTCGTCGGTGCTATACTCCGCATCGGGCTGCGGCTGCGGTGGTGGTGGAGGCGCCGTAGGCAGCGCGCGGCCGTTGAGGCCAAGCATGGAGTACGTCGTCTTTAGACGGCGCGACATTTTGGAGGTGGAGAGGAGAGAATGGCGCGGCGGTGGCGGAGATGAGAGGATAGCACCACGGTGGTGGACAGCGTACGTACTAAATAGTGGTGGCAACTACCCGCATTTACGACGGCGTAGGCGACTGGACACCGCGTGACCAGTCACTGCCCTCGTCGCCGCCTCGGTTTCCATGCGGGAGACCATTAAACGCCGACTACCAACCTTCCCGCATAGGCTGCGACGCAAACCATCGCGTCCTCTCGCTAACAAGGCGACCCCACCCGCGAAAACCGTCGTACCGCGAGGCGCCGGCGCGCCCGATTCACGCCTTACGCGAAGGCACCGAGACGGGATGCCGGCGATTCTATTGGACTCGAAAATAAGCAGGCATTGTTTGGGGCGCACCCGAGCCCAAAAGGGCCCCAAATCGCTATGGGGCCTGCGCCGGTGGAGATGCTCTAATGGGATCTCATTTGGTTGCATCCCAACAAAAGAAAAACATAATTTCTGCGAAAGGATTATGTCTATTCTACAGTTGTCAACACAGGAAAACTCTGATGAGAATGACGGGAAAGAACTTTAAAAATGCATACAAAGGAGAGCATAGGAAAAAATCTATGGATTTCTAATCCTAAAAACCAAGAAAACCTAAACAACAGAACTTTGAGTAATAGGATCCTCTCAAGCTATATCGTAGCTCGTTATTTTTTCAAAACATTATAATAAGTTTCAAAAAAATCTGAAAATAAATCTTGATGTAGACAATGTTGCAATCTACGTACTTGCAAAATTTCAACTCAAAACACCTTATATTCGGACCAGGAAAAAAAATGACAAAATCTGACAACATTTGATATTTTGTCAAATTTGCACAGCACCGAATATATGGTGTTTCGGGGTATATCGAGTTGAAATTTTCCAAGGTGGAGAACACAGCATTGTTGACATGTAGATATATTTTAGAATGTTTTAAACCTTTAAACTGGCGACTTTGAATTTTTCAAAGACCGAGGTATGTGTAGCTGGGTCTACATTTCTGGTTTCCATCTCTAAAACTCTTACAAAAAAAAACTATGGTTATCCAAATGGCCTCTAAGCATTTTCACAAAAACCTCTGGGCCAAAGCCAAAAGGCACATTTCAGCACAAGGGAAAAGGAGCAGCAGGCCAGCAGGTGGTAGAGCCACTGATTATCACATGACACAATCACTAACTGGAACAGTCAACAATCACAAGCACATGAATTGTACAAATGGATCTACATTAGCTGAATAATCAGCACACTTATCAATCCTAATTAATCTTAGCTTACAACAAGAGCACTAGATGAGCAGCAGTAGCAAAAAGGCACA
>NC_061508.1:257283740-257337573 GCF_022539505.1 Lolium rigidum | reverse complement strand
GTTTTAAATCTTATAAGACATGGCTGATGATTACTTGTTACTTTAAAAAATAACTTTTAAAGGACATGTTTATTAATGAACAAGAAGTATTTCAAATAGGAGCTATGTGCTTCTAGGGTTTACTATGGTTTTCATTTGAGTTCCCTAGGTAGGTATTTAGGTGAATCTTAAAAAAATTGAGTTCATTAGCATCTAGGGCTTGCATGAGCACATTAGGGTTTATACTTGCAAGTCTTGTGCCAGCCAAACACTTACATCTCTAAAAATAAATTGTTAAGTCCTCAATTGTGGGAATTAATTCACGGGAGCCAAATTAAACAAGCCATAAGTACATTATTATGATTTCTTACGCCACGTAGCAGTAGAAGGGTTCAAGTGTGTAATCTTGTATGTTCTTGTTGTTGTCAGTGTTGTCTCTTGCGCGTCATTTGCATGGATTGTTCCTCTGCCTGGGTTTTATAATTTGTTTCTTCTCCTAGTGTCCTGGTGCAATGGAAGGAGTTGGCCGGATGAGGCAAAATGTTTGTTATCATACAGTACACAATGATCATATATAACAATCGAGGGCAATAATCACCTGGTATTCAGTACAATCTACTGAACTTTTGGCGCGCCTTTAATTTGAAGATCAGCATCATTGTTCTAATTCCAAAATGATCTCAAACCGCACACCCGAAGCATGCTATCTCCTTGGAACCATCGTATGTAGCACCCACAATGATGTTTTCTTCCATACCTAGCCTTGTCAAATGGACAGTCCTTCAGCGTGAACCTCAACTTCGCTGCCTATTCGACCTCAGTTCATTATGCACTATACTTTGCGCTACCATTTTTATTTGAGAACGTCTAACTGAACATATGTCATTTTTTTTACTTTAACTAGGTGCATTGCGTAAGAGTGCGGTTAGACAAAATTAAGCTGGTGTGATTTTCATGTGTTAAAAAAACTGTAGTATGTAGGGAAAGTAAATGTGGTAATTGTTTACAGAAATTGTAAATAATGCTCCAACCGTACAAAAAATCACGAGTTTCTAACGATGCACAATATCAATAATATGAACCTGGACCCTCAGTAATTAGAATGAGTGTGGGAGTGAACTATTCCCAAAGGAACATTATACTGTGAAACTCTTTGTTCACGAAGATTTTCATGGTACAATTTGTTGTAAACCAACATAAAATATTTCTATATAATAATTATTTTCCGAAAATGTAGACTCTTGGATATCGGAATCCAATGCGCTCGAAACTTCCATAAATTCGAAAACCAAAGTTCTAAGGTATTTTGAAATTGTGTCCATATATACATGTAAATGTGCAATGCGTATCTGTAAACTTCCATTAATAAATATTTTAGTTTGCGCTACAAAAATAAACAATACGCAGATCAATCTATATTACAAGTTTCACGTGTAAGTCTGAAATATTATTCAGAATTTTCTGAAACTTCAAAAATTACTGTTTGCATTTTGTTTAAGTAGTCTCACTAGATGTCGGGAGCCATTTGGATTTTTGTTAACTGTATAGGCTGATATCCACGTACGTGCTAACATGCATGCAAATCTAGGGCAATGAGATTCTTGAGAGATATTTAGGGTTTCTCTACTACACTTACATATGTATGCACGCGATGCGTCCTTAAAGAGCCAAACTGTTTCGCACCACACAAGGTGTACTGCATATAGCCATATAGGCCAGATAGCTAAAGAACCCTCTAGGCGGCGTTGTGGTGCAGTTGAATAGGATGAAAGTTTGCGTGCAGGTACTCATACTTGATTGAGCCCCAAGAGAGAAAATCGGCGAAAAAAAGTTATGTATATATGACATGGTCAATCGAGGTCGAACAGACAACGAAGGCGAGGCCGGAACTGCAGCAAAGGACTGTTCACCTGACAAAGGTCATGGCAAGGAGCACACATCACCCATATATTCACACCGATCACATAGTGATCTGGTTCGAACCCTGCACAAAACGCACATAACAGATCATCAAGTACGTGCATACAAACCTAGCCCCCGTTCTATAATTCCCGTCATGGTTCTAATTTAAATTCAAAGTAAAACCGCAAAAAAATATGGAATGGAGTGAGTACTAGCTAACTTGCGCTAGAGATACTCTTAATACGTAAACCCTCGGTTCTTAAATAAGTGTACTTCTTGATTTGTCTAAAGCTAATTTTTTCAACATTTGATCAAGAAAAATATATTAACATACATGGCATAATATCGGTATATTATGAAACTAGGTTTGAGGACAAATGTAGTGATAATAGTTTCATGTAATAAATATTGCTAAGTTTTCTAATAAATTTTCAAAGCTTCAAGTTAATACAAAGCTAGAGGTGCGCTTATTTGAGGATGAAGGGAGTATGCTACATGCATTCGTCTATGGCTAATTGCGTTATACAAACTAGTTCTTGCTATACATCTATGGCTAATTGCGTTACAAACTAGTTCTTGCAATACAGTTGCATGCGTGCAGAACGATCTGGCCGATCGATCTGAAGAAGTTTGCACTTTGCAATAGCAGTGCTGGCCTATACTATATGTGTACCTTTGTTATCCGGCCGTGAGTTCCCGCGAGGACGACGAGTCGATCGACGGCGACCAATATATGCTATATATACACACAAAATTATGCATAGTACACTTATTAATTGGGGATGAGGGAGCATGCTAGCTGCATGCATATGTCTATGGCTAATTGCGTTACAGACTAGTCTATACAGTGTTGCGTGCAAAACGATCTGGCGGATCTGAACATGCTTGCACTTTGGAGTACGCACCTTTGGCCGCGAGTTTCCGCGAGGAAGATGAGTCGATCGACGACGACCAATATATGCTATATACACACGAAATTATGCATAGTAATGTACCATATATGGTAACATAACATGCAGAACTTGGCGATGTACATATGAGAATACATGTTGGGCAGCTAGATGCAGATGTGGGGGGCATTTTATAAGCTGCACCGACACCGCCCCCACGGAAGACGAGGTTGGTTGTAGGTCGCAGGTAGAGCACTGCCCTGTGTGTGTGTGGTGCCGTGCGGTGTGTTGCGTTGCCGCGTTGTTGGTGAGGAGGTACGTTTTGACTTGTGGGTGCAGCTAGCCAGCACCCAAAGGCACGTGACCTCGTAGCGTCCCATGCAGCTACCACCCTCCTCTTGGCTCGTGGTCGTGGCCTCGTGGGAACACTTGTCGCCTCTTCCTGCGACCGAGCAACCAGGCTACCGACTAAAGTCATCTCTACCGTGGCGAGATATTTTGGACGCTCAAATTATCCGAGAGCGTCCGTTTGCGTCGTCTGACGGACACAAAAAATGATCGCGAGATATAAATTGCCGTTTGCGTTCGGGGGCACCCAAGATCCAACGGTCCAACGCATTTTGGAGATCTCAATGTTTTATTTTAGAACTCTTCTTCTTTTCCTTCTTTCAAGAATCCAACCAGATGCATGGAGGCTCACAACATCTGCAATTTTACTGTCCATGAATCTTTAAAACAGCATGGAGAACAAACACGAAAACAAGTTGTAGTGATCATGCCATGTTTTCTCGAATCGAACAAGTTCAAACATATTTAATATACAAACGCGAAAACAAACAAATTTTAAACTAATTCTTGGCCTTCTTGTTAGAAGGCCTGCTTCGTCGTCCTCACAGATGCGCCTCCTGCTTGTCACCTCCTCCTCCGAAGAGGTATTGCCAGTCGACGCATCCGACGAGCTTGAGTTCTAGTCCGACGACTAGTCATTGGGGTCTTCCTCGTCGTCAGTGAACAGGCGACGAGCCTCCGTCTGCGCCCGCGCCTGCGCCTTCGCTTGGGCCCTTGCCTCCTTCCTTGCCGCAGCCGTGTCGGCCGCCGCTTCCAGCGCCTCCAGCCGTGCCCACTTGGCGTCGGAGTCCTCCTCCTCCTGGCCGTCGAGGCCAACGGCGCCTCCCTCCTCCTCGCCCTCCGTTGGTGGGGAGCTAGGGTTGTTGGGTGTCGCAGCCCTATCCCACCAATGCCGCCATCCCGGCGGCTTCCCCTCGCTGTCCATGTCCGATGGCAACGATAGGTTGCTCATGGTGGCTAGCTGATGTTGGAGAAGAAGAAGAATGACAGCCGGTTGGACGTGAATTACAGCAGGCGCAAGATTATATTCATCGGGGATTAATGACGGCGTGTATAACGAAGAGTCCTACGGTTGCTCTTCCGCGGTGGTTCGGCGCTCCATTCCAGCGGTTGGCGGGTCGATCGGTGCGGTTGTTATTCCGGCGGTTGACCTCCCATGCAATTTCTCTGCTTTAATTCGCGCCGATCGAGCCAGGGTCGCTGCTAGGCGGGCCCGTGCGGGAAGCGAGCGGACGCTTATAGGCTTGTTTGGTTTGATGGGTTTTAAGGTGTACTAGTATTGAGAGGGAAATTCCTAGTAAGTCAAATTTCTCCCAATCCACCTCAATCCACTTTGAGGATTGACCGAACATGCATTAAAGCATCTAAAAGGATCAACCAAGGAGAAATCAAAGTGTCGCCAAGGAGCTGACTGATGGATGCTAGATACGCTCCATCGCAAGACTTACAATGCATGCAGCTATCGCAGTACATCGAGGTACGGAACATCGTTGCTGTCACATCTCTATTGACTGATCAACTGGACAGCTGGACTCCATCTCCCGATCCTCCCTAACCATGGATGGATCATATGATGCGACCTCGGCCTATCACTCGCATTTCACGGGAAACAAATCTAGAGCGCTCAAGGCTCAAGGCTCAAGCCCAGCCTACATGCAAGCTTTCCTCCTGGCTAGCTCTCCACGGGAAGCTGTTGAGGGCGGATGCTGACCATCAAGTTCTGGCCCCATGACCCCATCCGCCCTCTGTTCCTCGGTGTGCCAGAAACGGCAAATTATCTTTCCAAAGGCTGCCCCTTAACCTCCACGATCTAGAACCTTGTGCATCATCGAGAGATCGCCCCTATCCCAGGCCTACATGGACAAAGTATTCCGACCATCTCCGAGTGGTGGGGACTAGCTGATCGACGGTAAGACTAAGCATGTGCAGAAGAAAATCAGTGGCCACCTCATGTACGTCATTTGGAATGCATGGAAAGAGAGCAACCGACGGCTTTTCACGGGCCAGGGGCTCACGTACATCGAAGACATTTCTATCGCCAAAGAGGACATCCTACAAAGGGAGCGTACGTTTAACATTTTCGTGCAGGCTATCCGAGCTGATCTAGACTAGGTTTTTGGGTGTTTTTGCTATTGTGGTTTTGGCATGTTTCCACCTTAATATAAAGATGCCCTCCTTCTACAATGTGTCTTCTCCCTCTTGCTTTTTGAAATCTACTAATATTTATTTGGTACCGTAAGTGTTGATGTTTTTTTTCTTTTTTTCGAAATGGGGATGTGCCTCAGCCTCTGCATCAAAAAGATGCATACGGCTGCTTTATTACCTTATTCAAGTCCAGTTTTTTTTTTTTTGGAGCAACCGGCAGGAGCTCTGCCTTTTCATTAAGAAGAGGGAAATTTGGCCAGTTTATAAGGGAAACTGGCCGAAAACCGATACAAACACAACACCGTGTCCGGTTTATAAGGAAAACCAGACAAGAGAAAACCATACACGGCACAGTTTTTCTGGGAAAACCGGCGAAAACCCGCACACCTGGCCACACGACCTGGATAAACCAGGTCTGGAGCGCCACCGAATGGCACCAGCACAACGGCAACAGCGAGCGCCGCGACTGCCCGGTCCACGTCCCTGGAAAGGAAGTCAGAGCCGAGAGAGACGGCTAGGCCTTTCAAGCTTCGAGGGGTGAGGCAGGCCGCAATGCAAGCCAGCGGCACTCGCGCACCGACGGAACACGAAAACGTCGACCCAAGCAGCAGTCACGCATTGTCGGAGGCGGCTCCCAAACATTCCAAAAAATGACGCCTCCAAGGAGGTCACGACGTCCAGAGACGCCGCCGTCATTCAATCCAGACACGAGCGAGGATTTGGGTTTTCACCCCGGAATGATAGGCGGAGGTGTGTGAGGACTCCACGGCCAACGCCTCCAAGGAGGAGAACGGCGCCCTCGAGCGTCGTCGTTGCCGGCACCGACCGAGTCGGGCAAGACTTTCGTCTGGAGACCTACAACACCGCCACTGTCAAAGACAGCCCAAACCCCGGACGAGCACAAACCACCGCAACAGGGGCGCCGCCCACGCCACGGAGACATGCACTGCCGCCCACACAGCCAGGGCATATCATCAACACGCCTTGTTCCCGGAGCCGCCGCTCCGGCCTCCACGCAAGGTAGGCCAGCTCCTCATGCCAACATACCGACGTCCCCGGGACGTTGCGGAACAAACGCCCGGTCCTCCCAACGCCGCGCCGCCGCACCGCCGTCCATGCGCCATGGCTCACCTCTGCCATGGGCTTGCATGTGCCAGCAATGGCAGCCTGCCACACGCAGTGGCCCACCACGGCCACCGGGACACCGACGAAGCTGTGAGCAGCCTCCACGCGACCGCCGCGCCGAGACACCCCGAGATCCGCCGTCCTCCGCGCAACCTCCGTGCCGAGGCGAAGCCGGCCGCCCCAAACCCTCCAGCACCGCGTCCCCGGGGCCGCCGCCCCGGCTTGCCAGCGCAGGCGAGCACCAGCCCCGAGCAGGCCCAGATCGGGCCCTCCCAGGCCCAGATCTAGCCCCGGCCGCGCCACCGAGCAGCAGCCACGCCGAGGGGCCGACGCTAGCGCCAGCCGCGCAGCTCAGCGCGTGCTCGCCGATGCAGGGATCCCCAACCGCCGCCGTCGCTAACCGCTGTCGTCCGGCCGCCGCGGGAGGCGGAGCGAACGGAAGCGGGTCGCCGGTCGGCCACACGTTCACCGCGGGACTCCCCCAACCACCTTCGGCGGCGGGGGCCACCGCCACCGCGGCCAGGCCAGCGGCAGCGGCGGGAGGGAGGAGGGTGTGGGGGCCGGCGGCGGCGCGGGTGAGGTTCCCCCGAGTCGCCCGCTGCGGGCGACGCGAGGGCTGTGTTGCGTGACTTTCCCTACTATGCCCACATTCAAGTCCAGTTTTAACCTTATTACAACTCAAGTCTCATGTCAAGTTGATCTGAAAATCAACCAACGCAAGAAAAATAAAGCAAAAGACAAAGCGGCATCACAAAGTGATCCTATGATCAAGCCGCCACCCACACCGGCTGAAGAAATCCCGTGCTACCGTCTCCAGTCGGTTGCACCCATACTCCATGACATCCCGCTGCTCCTCGGACTGGAGATAAGACCACATACGGATCCAGTGAATAACCATAGGGAGAACCTGCAAGAAAGGTTGTTTTGTCGGTTTGTTAAAAACAGTATCATTGCGCATATTCCAAATAGCCCAAAGAACAGCGCATACTCCCACCCTAATTTGAACCAAATCCTTCTTGGCAATACCGCTTAACCAATTACTAAAGAGATTTGTAATGTTTTTTGGCGGGGCCAAACTAAAAGTCATAAAAATAATGCGCCATATGATTTTAGCTAAGGGACATTCAAAAAACAAGTGCTGGATAGATTCATCTTTGTCACAAAAAGCGCATTTCTTACAGCCTTGCCATTTGCTTAGTGAGATTATCTTTTGTTAAAATAACTTTATGATGCAGGAACCACATAAAAATCTTGATTTTTAGTGGCACTTTTATCTTCCAAATATACTTTTTGAGGTAATTTGTGTCATCGTCTAACAAATCAAGGTACATTGATTTGACAGTAAAAGCACCCGAATTTGTAAGATTCCAAATGAAAATATCCTTATCATCAGATAATTGAACATACATTAAACGATGCACTAGTTCTAACCAAAGCGCCCACTTGTTGGGTGTTAGAGTTCTCCGAAATGTTATCTGGAGTGGTTGATTTTGTAGGACATCGGCCACCGAAACTTGTTTTCGGTCAACTATATTATAAAGAGTCGGATATTTCTGAGCTAAAGGAACGTCACCTAACCACGTATCTTCCCAAAACATAGTATCTTTGCCATGTCCAACTTTAAACGATCCCCGGCTGAAAAAACTCTTCTTTAACTTTCATCAAACCTTTCCAAAAGGGTGAATCAAAGGGTTTAGTTGTAACCTGTGATAAGGTTTTAGAATTTAGGTACTTGTTTCGCAATAATTCCTGCCATACCCCATCTTCGTTTATTAATTTAAAAAACCATTTACTAAGGAGATATCTATTTTTTAACTCTAAAACTTCAATCCCTAAACCCCCCTGGTCCTTCGGTCGGCATATAATGTTCCATCTAGATAACCTATATTTTCGCTTATGCCCATCACTTTGCCAAAAGAAACGTGATCGATAGAAGTCTAGCCTCTTCCTCACCCCCACTGGTATCTCAAAAAATGAGAGCATAAACATTGGCAAACTTGTTAGCACCGAATTGATAAGAATTAATCGATCCCCATAAGATAAAAGCTTCCCTATCCAACTACTCAATTTTCTTTCGAATCTATCCTCAATAGGTTTCCATTCGCTATTTTTTAATTTCCGAAAGTGAATAGGAATGCCTAAATATTTAAAAGGAAAAGAACCATTCTCACAGCCAAAAAGAAACTTGTATTGGTCTATACCACCTCGGTGGCCTGACCAAAACAAAAAATCTCACTTTTATTAAAATTGATCTTAAGCCCAGACAATTGCTCAAACATACACAAAGTCAACTTCATATTCAGCGCCTTTGCTAAATCGTGCTTCATAAAAATAATGGTATCATCCGCATATTGAAGAATAGAAACCCCGCCGTCGACTAAATGTGGTATGAGCCCATCCACTTGGCCATCCTCTTTGGCCCTATTTATAATAATTGCTAACATATCAGCGACAATGTTGAAAAGGGTCGGGGATAAAGGGTCTCCTTGTCTGGGCCCCTTACGCGTTTGGAAATAATGCCCAAAATCGTCATTTACTCTAACACCAACACTACCACGAATCACATACTGCTGAATCCATTGACACCACTTCGGGTCAAAGCCTTTCATACGTAAAGCTTGCTGTAGAAAATCCCAATTAACTTTATCATATGCCTTTTCAAAATTTAATTTAAGAAGAACCCCATCCAATTTATTTCTATGCAACTCGTGAATCGTTTCATGAAGAACAACCACACCCTCCAAAATATGTCTCCCGGGCATAAAGGTTGTTTGCGTCGGCCTGACCACCTTGTGTGCGGTCTCGCTTACACGATTGGTGTCCACCTTTGTGAAAATCTTAAAACTTACATTAAGGAGACAAATAGGTCGATATTGTTGAATTTGTAATGCATTTTCTTTTTTTGGGAGAAGAACAATGGTTCCAACTGTGTTAAACGTAGAGGATATTGACTTTTGACTAAAATTATATGCCTTATTCATTCAAACTGTGGGAGTGACACTCAAGAACAACATCTCGCGTATTTGTCTGAACTTTTTTTTTTCATATTTTTTAAAATAATATCTTCTCTAAAACTAGCTCTTTCATTGTGAATGTTTTAGTAAAACAAGACAATCTACATGTTGTTCCACAAACATATGTCCCTTACACCTAGATTCCATCGGCAAACAAAAACCCCAGCGAATCCTCTCCCAGAGATGTTTCCCCCTCCGTTCACGACCTCTTTGGCAGGTACATACCTTAGGCCGGTGCCAACGCGGGCTGGAGGCGGGGCGGTAGCGCCCGCGGCGGGGCGGGAGGCGGGCGGGAGGCAGGCGGGACGGGAGCTGCGGGCGTTGGCGGCGAGAGCGAGGCGGGAGGGAGGCGGGAGCGGGGCGGCAGCCGCTGGCGGGGTGGGCGAGAGGCGGGCGGGCGAGTGGGGGAGAGAGGGGCGTCGAGTTCGTGCGGGAGGGAGGTTAGGGACGAGGGGGTGCTAGCTGGGCTGGGTCGGCCTAGTCGGCTGCTGCCCCCTTTTTTTTTCTTTTTCTCTTTTTTTCTTTTCTCTTTTCTTTTATAATAACATTTGAACCGTAAAACCAAATGACCTCTAATTTATTTTAATTTTTTTATTAATTAAAACCAGATTCCAAGCGGCTCAGTTATGCAATTTTATTAATTATTATGTAATTGGTAACATTTTAAGTTGAATAAAATAATTTCTTGCATTATTTTGTATGTCTAAACAAAATCGAGTGAAATAACTTAATGTGGAAAAGAAATGGTGATGTGGGGGAGAGAGAAGTGAGAGGGCTCACTATAGCCCATGCATTGGCAAGGTGGGGTGAGAGTGGTGTGAGAGTGGGGCTAGAGTGGGGAAAAAGCTGACGTGGCGAGGCTAGAGTGGGGCGGTGCATTGGCACCAGCCTTAGGGGCATGTTTGGTAGGTCGCATGATGTCCAACTAGACGCTAGGGAGATGTTCAACCTGATTGGTTTGCTGGCAAACCTCCGAGTTGTGGCCCACACGATCCTGAAGGCACCTCTATGCCAAGCTTTAAGAGCGTTGTCGGCAATTTCTACGGAACTAGGCCGGGGAAAGCGCAAGGAGCGAACGTGAGTGTCTCCACGGATGAGCATGCAAGTGATTTGTTGCCCTCATATTCCTAAATTTTCTTCTCCTACCCCTTTTAATTAACACAACTATATTTTGATTGACAAACTCTGCATGAAAAAGATGTGTGTCGATGATATCATTTCATTCTAATACACAGGTTCTCGGTTTTGTTTAGCTATGAATTTGCGGTTTCATGTTCATATTAGTAGATGTTTTAGTGAATTTCATCAAATTAAATGCAAATGATCAACCGGTGAAATTATCTTAGAGGAGTAGCTTCACCTCGTCATTCTACACAATTTTCGTGTTGTAATTATTTGTTTTGGTGAGCGTAAATGAGTAGATCCAAGTTATTAATCTCCTAAGTGTTATTTGAGTATACAGGTACTCACTGCGTTTAGTGCTTCGTCTTGTACTAGTCTCTTCTGATCTACGGACGCATCTCTGCATGCACGACAAGGTCAACATGAAAAATATGGAATCCAAGTTTAGTTAAGTGTATCTTGTCAATTTCATGTGTTTATGTTTGTAGCTCTTTTAGATGAATTTTGTCAAATTAATCGCACACTGTTGACTATCTTAATTTCTTTTGAGGATTAGTTTCATCTTTCCATTTACCATAATTCTCATGTTGTAAGTTTTCTCTTTCTTAGCTCGTAAATGAATAGATGCGATTTCATAATTTAGATATTATATGAACGGTGTACGAGGTAATGGTCTGTTTGGTCACTCGCATGGTGTTATGGATATGCCAACTAGGTATACCACAGTGAGATCCTAATTCCGGCAAGCTCGGATGACCCATAGATGGTGGTGAGGTGTTATGACCGGTATTGGTTATGTTAGGAGGGGGCCCAACCATGGGCCCAACTAGGGGCTTAGCCCATTATCAGTTTAGGGTTTAGCTCTTTATATACCAGATGTAACGATGCAAACAATCAAGCAATAATCAGATTCATTATTGCCGACTCCCTGAGGAGTCGGTCTCCCAAACCTAGCCGCCGCCTTCCTCTTCTCCGCGCGCACGACGGCGCCCAGCCGCCGGCGTCCGCCGCCTCGTCCGCACACCTCTCCCTCCTTCCCCTACAAACTACGCCCTAGGCCCGGTAGAGTTGTTGGTTCTACCAATTTGGTATCAGCTAGCTCGGCTGCGATCATCTCATCTCCGCCGACCACCACCACGTCATACGCGCCTCCGCCCGTTTCTTCGGCCACCGCCACCACGGCGGGTTCTCCAGCGGCCGCCACGACGGCGGGCTCCGCCGCGCCGGCGCCCGTCATCTACACGGCCGAGCAGATGAGCGGGTCGTCAACGACCTCGTCACCGCGGTTCAAGGCATCCGCCTCTACTTGATCGGTTCCCATGGGCCCCCGACGCCGCCGCAGCCGGCCATCTTCTCCGTGCCGGCGCCCGTCCCAGGGGTTCCGCCCTTCACGGGCGTTCCGCTGCAGCCTCCGCCGGCGCCGGCCCAGCCCTGGTCGCAGTGGCCACCGTCCGCCCCCGCCAGCCCAAGCGCCGCAGCAACGGGGGGCGTCCCCATCCACCAGATCCGCTTCCCCCCGTTTGGCTCACCGCGTCGTCGACTCAGCCGGTCTACACCACCGCTGCCGAGCCGCCGATGCCCTCCCTCCCGGGCACCGCCCCCGGGGGGTATGCACGCCCCTATGAGGCGCGCCCCGATGCGCACGGCCCCGGCGGGGTGACACAGCCACCGCCCCGCTACACCAAGGTCGACTTCGCCACCTACGATGGGTCGGAGGACCCCCTGAACTGGCTTAGCCAGTGCGAGCAGTTCTTCCGCGGGCAGTGCACCCTGGCATCGGATCGCACCTGGCTTGCCTCCTATCACCTCCGGGGCGCCGCCCAGACGTGGTACTACTCCCTCGAGCAAGACGAGGGCGGCATGCCTCCCTGGGACCATTTTCGGGAGCTATGCCTCCTTCGCTTCGGTCCGCCGATCCGTGGGAGCCGCCTCGCGGAGCTGGGGCGCCTCCCCTTCACGTCCACGGTGCAGGACTTCGCCGATCGCTTTCAGGCACTCGCCTGCCACGCTCCGGGTGTCACGGGGCAACAGCGCGCGGAGCTCTTCGTCGGCGGACTCCCGGATCACATACGGGTGGACGTGGAACTCCAGGCCCCCCACGACCTGCAGACGGCGATGCACTACGCTCGGGCGTACGAGCGCCGAGCCCAGGCGCTGCAGCCGCCTCCCCCGAGTCGCGGGGCCCGGCCACCCGCCCGCCCCCCGCCGGCCGTAGCGCCGGCCACGCGGCCAGCACCGGCCGCTCCCGCAGCGAAGCGTACCTTTCGGCGCCTCACCCCAGCGGAGCAGTTGGAGCGTCGTCGCCTCGGCCTGTGCTTTAACTGCGACGAGCCCTACGCGTCGGGTCACGTCTGCCCGCGCCTCTTCTACTTGGAGACGGTAGACGACGGCGACGCGGACGCAGGCATCGACACAGTAACGGACACCGCCCTCGACGCCGCACCGGCCACGGCGTGCGTGGTCTCGCTCCATGCGTTGGCAGGCATCCGCAATGAGCAGACGATGCTCCTGCCAGTGATGATACACGGCGAGCAACTGGTGGCCCTCCTCGACACCGGCTCCACACATAACTTCCTGTCGGAGACCACCATGCGTCGTTTGGGCCTCCAGCCGACGGGCGGCGATCACCTCCGCGTCACCGTGGCCAACGGCGACCGCCTTCGCTGCCATGGCGTGGCGCAGCGAGTGCCGCTCTCCATCGGCAACGAGCACTTCACCATCGCGTGCGCCGGCATCGACTTGGGCTGTTTCGACTTCATCCTCGGCGTGGACTTCTTGCGGCCCCTCGGTCCCATACCGTGGGACTTTGCCGCCTTGACGATGACTTTCTGGCGCCAGGGCCGCCGCGTCTGTTGGACGGGCATTGGGGGCGCCGCCCCGGCCCCGCAGCTCCAGCTCACCACGGCCGACATCGACTCCGAGCAACCTCTGTTGGCCCACCTCCTGCAGCAGCACGGCGACCTTTTCGACGAGCCGCAAGGCATTCCGCCTACCCGGGTGTATGATCACCGTATCCACCTCGCCCCGGACACGGCGCCGGTGGCCGTGCGGCCTTACCGCTACCCCCAGCTGCAGAAGGACGAGCTCGAGCGACAGTGCGCCCTCATGCTCGCCGCGGGCGTCATCCGGATCTCTACGTTGCCATTCTCGGCGCCGGTGCTTCTCGTTCGCAAAACGAATGGTACATGGCGCTTCTGCATCGACTACTGCGCCCTCAACGCGCTCACGCTGAAGGACAAGTTCCCCATCCCGGTGTTCGACGAGCTCTTCGATGAGCTCCATGGGGCTCGCTTCTTCACCAAGCTCAACTTACGGTCGGGCTACCACCAGGTGCGCATGCACCCGGACGACATCGCCAAGACGACGTTCCGGACCCATCATGGCCACTTCGAGTTCGTGGTGATGCCCTTCGGCCTCACCAACGCGCCAGCAACATTCCAGGCCCTGATGAACGATGTACTCCGCCCCTATTTACGTCGGTTTGTGCTCGTTTTCTTTGACGATATTTTGATCTACAGCGCCTCGTGGGCGGAGCACCTACAACACGTCGCCATCGTCTTCAACGAGCTTCGAGCGCATCATCTTCACCTTAAGCGCTCGAAGTGCTCGTTCGGGACGACATCGGTCGCCTATCTCGGCCACGTAATCTCCACCGAGGGGGTAGCCATGGACGCCGACAAGGTGGTGGCCGTCGCTGCGTGGCCGCCTCCTCGTTCGCCGCGCGCTCTCCGCGGCTTCCTGGGTCTCGCCGGATATTACCGGAAATTCATCCGGGACTTCGGCATCATCACGACACCTCTCACGAGGCTTCTGCGCCGCAATGCCTTCGCCTGGGATGACGAGGCCACCGCCGCGTTCGAGGCCCTGAAGGGGGCCCTCACGACGGGCCCCGTTCTCCAGATGCCGGACTTCGCGCGGCTGTTCATCGTCGACTGTGACGCCTCCGGCGTGGGGTTCGGTGCCGTGCTTCACCAGGGCGATGGGCCGCTTGCCTACTTCAGCAGGCCCTTCGCCGCGCGCCACCTCAAGCTTGCGGCGTACGAGCAGGAGCTCATTGGCTTGGTGCAGGCCATGTGCCATTGGCATCCCTACCTTTGGGGCGCTCGTTCCAGATTCGCACGGACCACTACAGCCTCAAGTACTTGTTGGATCAGAGGCTTTCGACCGTTCCGCAGCATTAGTGGATCAGCAAGCTATTTGGCTTTGATTTCACCGTCGAGTATCGGCCGGGGCGCCTCAACACCGTCGCCGACGCTCTCTCTCGCCGCGACGCTGTCGACGAGGACGGCGCACCTGAGGGGATGGCATTGTGCATCCGTTCGGGCCCCTCCTTCGCCCTCTTCGACACCATCCGCCAGGCTACTGCGGCGGCGCCTGACGCCCAGCTTCTGCGGAAGCAGCTGGAGGCGGGCGAGTTGGAGGCACCATGGCGTTTGGCGGAGGGGCTACTCTTGCACGGGCGCCGGATCTTTGTGCCCGACCACGATGATCTTCGACACCAGGTGCTCCTGCTGGCCCACTCGTCTGGCCATGAGGGTGTCCAGAAGACCCTTCACCGTCTCCGCGCCGACTTCTACATCCCTGGGGATTGGGCCTTGGTCCAGGATTGGGTGCGCTCTTGCGAGATATGCCAGCGCAACAAGACGGAGACGCTGCGACCGGCAGGGATGCTGCAGCCGTTGGAGGTGCCCTCCCAGGTTTGGGCCGACATCTCCATGGACTTCATTGAGGGCCTCCCCAAGGTGGGCGGCAAGTCCATCATCCTCACGGTGGTCGACCGCTTCTCCAAGTATGCACACTTCATCGCGCTTGGACACCCGTACACCGCCGCGTCCGTTGCTCGTGCCTTCTTCGACGACATCGTCCGCCTCCACGGTTTCCCCGCGTAGATCGTCAGTGATCGGGATCCGGTGTTCACGGGGCACGTCTGGCGTGACCTTTTCCGGATGGCGGGCGTGAAGCTCCATTTCAGCACGGCATTCCATCCTCAGACGGACGGCCAGTCCGAGGTGGTTAACAAAGTGATCGCCATGTACTTACGCTGTGTTACAGGTGATCGTCCTTGCGCATGGGTGGATTGGCTAGCTTGGGCAGAATATTGCTACAACACCTCCTACCATTCCGCCCTGCGTGCCACGCCATTTGAGGTGGTCTACGGTCGGCCTCCACCGCCTATCTTGCCGGTCGATCCCGCGACCGCTCGGACGGAGGCTGCGGGGGAGCTTCTCCGCAGCCGCGACGAGATGCTTGCTGAGGTGCGGCAACGTCTCGTTCAGGCTCAGCAGCTCGCCAAGCACTCTTACGACGGTCATCATCGCGAGGTGGCCTATGCGGTGGGCGACTGGGTGTGGCTGCGCCTTCTTCATCGATCCACCTAGTCCCTCGACCCACGTGCGAGGCGCAAGCTCGGACCTCGCTACGCTGGCCCCTTCGTCATCTTGGAGCGCGTGGGCACACTTGCATATCGCCTTCAGCTGCAAGAGGGTTCCCGCATCCATGATGTCTTTCATGTGGGTCTGCTGAAGCCTTACCGTGGGGAGCCGCCGGCAGCGCCACCAGCGTTACCGCCAATCGCCGATGGTCGTCTTCTTCCGAGTCCGGCGAAGGTGTTACGTGCTCAGCTCCGTCGCAGCATTTGGTACTTGCTGGTGCAGTGGGAAGGCCTTCCGGAGGAGGAGGCTACTTGGGAGAAGCGCGAGGAGTTCAGCCAGCACTACCCCGACTACCAGCTCGAGGACGAGCTGTTTGCACAGGCGGGGAGAGATGTTATGACCGGTATTGGTTATGTTAGGAGGGGGCCCAACCATGGGCCCAACTAGGGGCTAGCCCATTATCAGTTTAGGGTTTAGCTCTTTATATACCAGATGTAACGATGCAAACAATCAAGCAATAATCAGATTCATTATTGCCGACACCCTGAGGAGTCGGTCTCCCAAACCTAGCCGCCGCCTTCCTCTTCTCCGCACGCACGACGGCGCCCAGCCGCCGGCATCCGCCGCCTCGTCCGCACACCTCTCCCTCCTTCCCCTACAAACTACGCCCTAGGCCCGGTAGAGTTGTTGGTTCTACCATGAGGGCTATGGTCCGATTGGGGGGCTCAGTTCTTGGAAAACCAAGATGGAGGAGTCCATCCAGGAGACGAGTAGTCGGATCCGACCCATAGTATATGTCGGTCAGATCTTGACGTGCACGACAGGATGATTTAGCTTAACCTAAACTTAGCCGTATTCTGATAGATCTCTACCATTATAATCCTAGAGCCGGGCGTCTTTATAAGCTGGATCATGCAGGAAGCCCTAGAGGCACGAGACAACTCAATGTAATCTTGCACTTATTGCCTTATAATTCCAGACAAGTAGTATTAGGGTCTCGCCACCGTCGTGAGGTTTCCAAAGTTGAGTAACTCGTGTATCCCTATGCGGGTTACTCCTCACCACATGTATCTCCCTTTCTCTCTTCTCTACGAGGCACCCCTCACCGGAGTACCGTCGAATACGCAACGACGTACATGAGTTTTTCGCCAACAGTGCAACTTAGCCCGCTAGAAGCTGTATGAGTGGAAACTTGACTTGGGTATGTTCATACAGTACGATTGGATGCCAACAAACCCATTTGCGCACCGTGGCAGAAAAACAAGCACGGCGATTGGTTACCAGTATGTAGGATGAGGCTTTGAGTGCATTGTGTTTAAGAAAACTAGTTCATCTTAATCCACTCTAATCTATACAACCATGGTTTGATTCGAGATAAAGTGTACATGAAAATGATGCGCCTCGACGTTGTGATTCCATTCTCGTGATTGTTTAATAGTTTCGTCGAGTGTTTGAAGCATGGTTTCGTGTTTCCTTCAGAGCCTGTTTGGACGAATTTTGTTAACTTTGTGGTGTCGACCGTTCGAAATTTCCTTCGAGGAGTAGTTTCACCATACCATTCACACAACTTTTGTGTTCAAACTTTTTGTCTCTAACATTCGTAGACGGGTAGATCTACAACTCTGCACATTGTATTAGGGACATGAAGATGCACTCATCTACCAATGTCAAAACGAAAAACTACCTAACACGAAAGTTGTGAAAAATAGCGAGATGCACTTACTCGTTTAAGGAAATTTCAAACGGTCGACAGAGGGTCGCATGAATTCGATAAAATTATACGAAAAAATCTCCAAAGGAAACATGAAATAGACATTCAAAAAATCAACAAAACTCCAAACTGGTTGTGGGAATGAATTCGCAATGTCGAGATGCATGTTTTCATGTATAGGTCATCTCGAATCGAAACACCGTTCTGTAGATCGGACAAGTATTAAGATGAGGTTAGGTCTAAAGTGTGCATGCATAGAGCCACGAAGGCCCCACTCTTGCGCTCGCGGGCGTGCAAGAAATGCTCACATCGAGCATGCCTTGTAAGCTAACTTTTGGGCTGCTTTAAGAACCATGCGATGCACGAACATAGAAGCTCGTGACGCACCAAACATGCCAAACTTGGCCCAACAGAGACGGGAAACACCCTTACGAACAACCAAACTCACCCTAAGGGCGTGTTTGGTTGCATGGGCCTGATTTGGGATGATCGCGCCGAGGAGAAGGGACCGCTCGTGCATTTCAACGGGCCACCAGCCATAAAATCCATGTTGTTTGGTTGTCCACGAAGCCATCTATCTGCACCGTAGAGGGAAGACATGCCTCATTGTTTGGTTGCCTGCTTGCAGCCCAATTTGGACGCACCGAAAGACACTTCAGTTGTTTGGTTGCACATATGACAGTTTCATAGTCTTACCACAGTTCTAATTGGGTGAGAATATCATGCCATAGAATGTTACATACGATCACACACCATTAAGATGTACAAGATTCTCATGATCACGGCGATCAGGAAGATGATCATGAAATCTTTGACCCTTCTCTCACGTACATCAAATGCTCCTTCCGGTAAAGGCATTGGTAGAGCAGGCATTGTCTCCGGCGGTAGCTGTGCTAACGGTACAACACTGGCTAATCGATGGCCTCAATTTCCATGACCTCATCATCCAAGAAGCTCTGGTACTCTTGTTGTGCCTCCTCTAATGTTTCATACCCTTTGTAGTTGTTGTTGGCGTAACCACTGACTTGATCTTCGTAGATCCTCCATGAGCTGTAGGTACATGGAACCCTTCCTCGGAACACCACATACCACTAGCACGGTAAAAGAAGAACAAGTAAGGTTGTTGATCGATCAAAAACCTGAAACAACTCATAGCAAAGCAACACAACTACAAACAAAGTCATAAGAGAACAACACAAATGTTGACATGAAATGATAAACAAACAGGGGCATGCATGATCATTGCAAAAGTGGATCACAAGTTCATCCTACATTACTATAGTGTCATCCTACCACCACAACAAAAGTGGATGTCATCCTAACACCGTAAGTTCACCATCACATTAGGGGTTAGTATATACCACTTCATCATACTTACGAAAAGGGGCGACCAGAAGTCTTTCATCCCAATAGCCACAACCAAAATGTACATCATCATCAAGTCATAAGCCAACTCCATCACCTCCATGCATGCATCCCCTCACCCACGCCCTCAAGGGCACCACTACATGTTGTAGTGGTACTTGCCAATGTAGTTCCTCAGATAGAGGATGCGGTGTGGCTCGTTCATGCTCACAAAGATGGAACCCTGGGCCTTGTGGTCGACGAGGTGTCTTAGCGCCGCCATGAGATCCTCCTCGGTGAAGACAATCATGTCCATGACCGCCTGGTACAATTCAGGGTGCATGCATGTGGGCTTGTTGTCCCGGATGGTATGTGCGACGTCCTTCACAACAACATTCATGTTGGTGAAGGCCGCCAACTCGTCGGCGGCGAAGGCATCTCTCTTCCTCTTGCCGACGTTCACCTTTCCAGGCGCATCGGCAGGCTTCTTAGGTGGCCCATGAAGGATGACCGTGTTAGACTCCTGGGTGTCAGCATCCTCAGCTGAAGGCACAACTGGAGGCATGCCCAGGGGCTCACTTGATCCCATGGAGAACTTGCTGGTGGCGAGGCTGAAGGAAAATATGGCATGCATCTTGTCGTAATTCGCAATGTGCGAGTTCAAGAACCCCTCGTCCCTTGGGTGATCCTACGATATGAAGGGACAATGTCAGTTGTGCATGTTTGTGATGAAAAGAGTTACTGAGGTGAACAAAGCATGCTAACCGCGACGTGCTCGTGGTAGTGCTCAGCCTCAAGGAGGATGCATTTGGTCTCGTCGCACCACTGAGCTCTGCTTAGATCGTGGATCCTATTAATGACGATCCATCTCTTCCGCCACTTCCTCAGGTGGCTGTACACCTAAGTGGAGCTAACGTCTACACCACAATGTTCAAATAGGGTCTTCGCTGCTGCTGTCAGATGGACTTCCTTGAATCCTTTGTTAGTTCTCACTCCGGTCTTGATCAACGTGCACATCTTCTCCAGGACGAAGCTGAACATGAAGGGAAGCCATTTCATGGTCCCGTTCCCCTGCCGTGCGGCCTTCATGGCCTTCTCCACGTCAGTGCGGTTCTTGTCCTTGCTCCTCTTTGTGACGGCCATCCTTTACATCACCTCAGCCGCTACCTGAGCCACGAGATCATCAACGGGACCCTTACCAGCTGGCAAAGGGGTGACCGACACCTTGGCCTAATAGATGGGCGGTGAATTGGAAACTTGCGACGGGATCTGGGAGTCCTCGACGCAGACAAGGGCCTGACTAAAGTCATCACAGAAGGAGTCCTACACAGATCGTATTACAGAGAACATGAATATACTTGGGAACAAAATACATGGCTAATGTGAACAATACAAACCACAGCAACATCATGCTAAATCAAACAAGCAATAGCAAGTTCACTAACACGGACAACCAAACGCACACATTGCATCCACCGGAGCCGAGAGACAAAATAAAAAAAGCTCCACAAGAGGGGTATTCAATTTGGCACATGGGAGCATATGCTCCGGAAAAAATATTTTAAAATGTCAAAAAAATTGAACAAAAATTTTCGCGCGTACGTTCGACATTCTATGTGCGCATATCAAGTTTTGTAAAAAACCGATATTCTATGATCCAAATCACGACCCAAATTATGGTGCAGCCTGCCAACACCCCTAGTACTCACATGCATAGGTGTAAAAAATTACCCACACAGCTATTTGCCATTTTACAGTGAACGTTGTGCATTGTCTAGATCTCTCTAGGAGCTTCAGGTTGTCAAAGGAAATTTGAGACCACCTTTCTTTGAAGGACACTATAAGAGCATCGCTACGCCTAACTCCTCGAATCCTCTGAATGGCCTTTTAGAGCATCCACTCCAAATTGGGCTCCCACCGGCCGCCCTAAGTCGTTGCGGCATTGCGTCTCACTCAAAATTTTGTCGGCAACACCCTCTCCCTACCCCCGGCCTTGACACATAGGGGTCGGCACGCCATATTGGAAACTGATAGGTAGGCTCCACTCGCTAGCGACTCAAGCCGTTTCCCCACCCTCCACCTCTTCCCCGCGAGTCAGTCGCCGCTTCGTCGCGACACCATGTTCGCTTCGACATCATCTGGTCCAGCCACCGCTGCCCAAAAACACCACATAACCACTGCCGAGTCCCCTCACCCACCCAGCCGTAGTACGAAGCCGTCCCATCTCTATATAAGCTATCCGCCGCCACCGTTTGCAGTCCATGATGACCCCTCGCACCTCGACCGGCCTATTCATCTCAGTGGCGCGACTCTTCGACTTAGCCAGTGTGCAATAGCACCTAAGGTCCACCTTGTGGCCATCCCTCCCACGACCTATTTGGCCGAAGTGTCTAGGTAAAGATAAAGCCAATGTTGTGAGAGTTTTTTTTTTCCGGTGGAGCATTCATTTATTTAATTGATTCATTGTTCATTCGCAATGGACTATGGATATGGATGATAAGAAAATGGTGCATCATCTGATGCAAGAGGAATCCGATTTTTCCTCCAATAAAGAAGAGAAAATTGATGCTTATACCTTGTCTTCTGCATTTAGTGGAGAGTGCATCGTCGTTCTTGAAGGTGTGGCAGATTATGACCTTTGGATTTGACATCTTTGGCATGGCAGGATCTCACAAACGTACAATAAATGGTACTACCTAGCCGACGACATCTACCCAAAATGATCGATAATTGTGAAGGCAATGACCCTTCCACGAGAGAAGAAATCTTGTTTTATCGAGTACCGAGAGAGTTGTAGGAAGGATGTCGAGCGGGCATTTGGTCTGCTTCAACGGCATTTTTCTATCATCCAGTACCCTTCTCTCAAATAGTCGACTGCTTAGATGTGGGAGTCAATGAATACCTGTGTGATCATGCACAACATGATCATCGAGAGTGCTCGCGCTAATCCAATGCATGATGATCATCCATTTGATTGCTAGGGCCCTCACGCTGAAGCTGGTCGACCGAGTCTGAAGCTTTTATTGCCATGCATCATGAAATCCGCAACGCACATGTTCATCGGTGACTTCAAGATAATCTAGTGGAGCATATGTGGACGAAGAGAGAAAACCCTACATGAGTTTTGATCTCTTTGAACTTCTCGAGTTTTAATTTATTTAAATTATTTTATACACTATTGCATCCGTCTACTTTATTTAAGGATTGTGCTAATTGTATTAAAGCTTGTGATAAATGTCAACGCGTGGGAAAAATTGGGAAGAGAAATGAAATGTCTATAAACTATTCACGGTCATTTGATGTATGGGGATTTGACTTTATGAGACCATTCTCGTCCTCAACAACAAAACACACTCATATTTTGGTTGAAGTGTACTATATCACAAAGTGGGTGGAAGAAATCCCCACAAAGAGTGCTGACCATGCTACATTAATGAAAAGGCGTAAGGACATCATCTTTCCCAGGTTTGGATTACCTAGATTTTTAATTACCTGATGGTGGTTCTCATTTTTGTATGGAGTCTTTAGGAAAAGTTTAGCTAAACATGGTGTTAATCATAGAGTAGCATTCCCATATCACCCACAAACTAGTGGTCAAATTGAATTAGGTAATAGGGAAATTAAACTCATCTTAGAAAAGACATTTAATAGAGCTAGGGATGATGGGGTAACTAAAATCAATGATGCTTTTATGGGTTTATAGAAGTGCTTATGAAAATTATATGGGTATGTCTCACTAATGTTCCGTATGGTTAAATAATATAATTTATTTGGCTGAATAATTTTTATGGTTGAATTGTTGTATGCAAATGAATTGTGTTGTGATAGAATTTAATGTTTTGTTTTTGGCAAATACCAAATACTACTATGCTGCATCTGGGTCAGCCATTTGGGGGTGCCATTGTGGGCAGTTAGAGCATCTCCACCGCCGGCCCCGGTAGCATTTTGGGGGCCGGCGTGGGTTTTGGGCTCGCACCGGTCCGCCCCAAACGACGCCGACTAGTTTTCGAGCCCAATAGAATCACCGGCATTCCCGTGCCCCCCCTTGGCTAAGGGCGCGAATCGGGCGCGCCGGCGCCTCGCGGAACGACAGAAAACGAGCGTGGGCTCCGCCTGGCAGCCAGACACACCCATTTCCCGCCTCCTACCCACGCCCGACCTGACTCCCACACCTCTAGATCGCCACCGTCGATGTCGCTGTCGTGCCCCTGCTTGCAATAGACACCCGCCGCATGTCAAGGAACCGCCTTCTATCGACACGGCTGCCACCCCCTCGACCGGCGGCCGCTGTTTCGCCCAGGACAGAGCTCGCCGCCACCGCGGCACAACCGCCCCGCCCGCAAGGTGTTCGTCTGATTGCCGCGATAGACAACGACGACGAGATGATGGTGCAGCTGTTCACGAAGGAGCAGAACGCTGAGGCTGTCCGACGGCAACAACAGCAGCTGATTCTGACGAGCATGCTGCGAGTTCGCCAGCCTTTATTCGTCGTGCCTCGTCGCGGCAGCTCAAAGCCAGGCAAGAGGAGGAACATCGACCGACATCATCAAGTCGGCGCAATGATGTTTGACGCTGACTACTTCAACGACAGTGTGACTCATTCGCCGAAGGAATTTCGGCGCCGGTTTAGGATGAATAAGGAGCTGTTCTTGAAGATTGTCTACGGCATCAGGGAGTACGACAAGTACTTCATGGGCAAGCAAGATTGCACAGGTTTGTGGGGCTTCACCTTAATTCAGAAGTGCACTGCTGCAATGCACTGTCTTGCATACGGAGCTCCTCCGGATACAGCCAATGACTACCTACGGATGGCCGAGTCGACATGTACAGAGATTCTTTACAGGTTTTGTTGAGCCGTCATAGCGATGTTTGCTAAAGACTATTTGAGAGCATGAAGGGCAGATGATACAACTCAGATCCTGCAAAAGAATGCAACAAGAGGGTTTCCTGCGATGCTCGGAAGCATTGACTGTATGCATTGGGGCTGGAAGAATTGCCCTTTTGCTTGGCAGGGGATCAAGGGGCATACTGGTGAGTGCAGTGTCATTCTTGAGGCGGTGGCAGACTAGGACCTTTGGATTTGGCATGCATTTTTTGGCATGGCAGGAAGAAACAATGATATCAACGTGCTGCAGCGCTCTTCGGTGTTTGCCAGGCTAGCTGAGGGACAAGCTCCTGCCGTGAACTTTGAGGTAAACGGCCACGCATACATCAAGAGGTACTATCTAGCTGATGGTATCTACCCGACGTATGCCACATTTGTGAAGACAATTCCCTCTCCATCAAACGAGATGGAAGCCTATTTTGCAATATGCCAGGAAGCAGCACGCAAGGATGTTGAGCATGCTTTTTGGGTGCTTCAGCAGCGTTTCGTCATTGTCAGGTGCCATGCCCTCACTTGGTCCGAGTCTCAGATGTGGGAGGTGATGAACGCCTGTGTGATCATGCACAACATGATCATTGAGAGCGAGCGCGACGAACCTGTGCAGGATGATCAACCATTTAATTACCGAAGGCCACTTGCTGAGGTAGATCATGTACCCCAAGAATTTGCCGCTTTTCTTCATATGCACAATGAAATTCGAGATGCAGGTGTCCATGTACAACTGAAGGCGGATCTAGCTGCGCATTTGTGGGCGAGGAGAGGAGCCGCTAACAATGCATGATTTTATTTCTATTTGTTTGGTTGTATGAATAATTCAAGTATTATTTATTTGTTTGATTGGTTGTATGAATAATTTAAGTACTATTTGTTTGATTGCATGAATAATTTAATTCTATTTATGTGATTGTATGAATTATTGAATATAGTATGAATAAAATATGATTGATATGTTGTTTCAAAATATTGTAAAAAGGAAAAAAAAAAGTTTTGGAGACCGCCGTATGGAAGACGTCGGTTTGGGAACAGCCTCCCCAAATAGAGGATGCACTGCCGACGATCCTGCCGGTGACTATTTAGGGGGACGCCGGTGGAGATGCTCTTAGCCCCAAAACGGAGGCGCCTGTGACGGTGCTCTAAGACCCGAGGAAATGGGTGAAGCAAAGGGGTACCTAGGGATGCATGGGAAGGTATGCACCAGAGACAAAAAAGAAAACTTCTCTACAGCATGGCATGACCATTTCGTTGGGCATTGGTACAATTCGACAATCAGACCTGAGATTATCGCACCTCGGTTACTTTGAGATGCCAGACTCACACAATAACATCAATGTACCTTGCAACTTTCAAGCAAATGATCATGACTGTGACACGAGAAACCACCTGGCAGATGACATCTATACCTCATGTCATTTGGGGACGCCGCTAGGGTGTCACCAAAACCCTCTACTCTTTCAAAAGATGTCTCCCGTTTACAATCTTCTTTGATTTTGTAGCAGACCGGGAAGAGGCAGGCGAAACTTTGGCTTCCTGAATATATTCGATAATTGAAAACTGTGCTTTCTTTTACGAGACACTGTTAGCGTCTCCGAACCCTCCCCTATTTGTTATATACTACTACCTCAGGACTGATTTAATCGACGCAATCTCAGCCTAGCTCCCGCGTCGTATGTACTACCTCCGGCGTCGATTAAATCCGTCCGAAGGAAGTATATAGAAAGATCGTCCACCAAAGCTAGATCTAACCTCTCCTGAGAGCTTCTAATTGTTATCTATTCTAAAACGTTGATCAATGGGGGAATGATCCCTCCCTCGGTTATACGTTGTTAGGTAGGATGAGACTCTCCCCGTGGATGGACGCTAGGATAATAACCCGGTTTAAAGTTCGTCCCTCCCTGCGAAATTACCGCGAGATGGGGATTTGAACTCAGGTGGGCTGGCTGCGCACTCGCTAACTTTGTCACTGAGCTAGTACTCAGTTCTATTGTGATCTATTCTGATTCAGTTCCCTAGAGTCAAGCCACATGTTTTTTTTATTGCGTTCATGTAAAGTGGACATCGCGGCATTAAACTTAGCTGCTAGTGCATCTCCCAGATCATATGTTCCATTCTGCACCGCTTTATCACATTTGTACAAGAAACTTGACGCTCCCACAAAGCTAATTTTTTTTACGTAAACGGTGACCAGACCTCTGACTCATTTGAACGATTTACAAGATGCAGCTAGAAGGGGCATACAGCACCCTTTTCACTGCCGTTGAGTGATCAAAGGTTCCTTTTATGTCAACGGATAGGAACACTTCTTAAGGTTGCAGGTGCCAACGCAAAAATGAGTTCAGAGAAGACGTTACCGTTGTACCAGAGCATGCATTTGTTAATCGTTACGTCTGTTACGGGCCATTCTATTCTTTGAGACACAAGCCAGTCCACCAAATGCACCTTTCACATAAAAAGAACGCAGTTTCTTTTTAACTATGTTGGTCACAATGTACAAAGATCAAGCCTCTTATCTGTTGCTGGACGGTGAAAATACCATGCTTGGCATCCAGGGAGAGGATGATCTTGTCTATGCCTACAGCACAATACAGCTGGGTACAAAATGAATGAGCTAATCTTCCCACAACAGCACACAAAAAAACTGACTATATGACTCGCGCAGACTTTACGCAACATTCACTATTGTGATAATGCTTCTATGTGCTCTGGATAATCAGTTAGTTGCTAAGAGGTCCACTGGTCAGGGACGGTGAGGAAGTACTTGGACATGGCTTTCCTGAACCTCTTCTTGTACTGCAACGGAGATATGACGGTGGGGGCTTCATTCTTCGGGCCACCTAGAATGCCTGATGCCTTCACCCAGGTCTCTAGCTGCTTGTCCCACGTGTACTGGCGCAGGTAATCGATGATGCCAATGACAAGTTCTTTCTTCTCCTCGTCAATTCCAACAAGAAGCGAGTAGTCCATGACATCCGCTGACTGCAAAGAAGACATGTAATATTACAACCATTATATATTGAGCAATACTACCTCCGGACTTATTTAATCGACGCGACTGTAGTGAAACGGTAAGCTAGTTTTGGCTCCCTCCGCGTCGATTTAATCCGACCGGAGGGAGTACATATCACATGCTGGGAGAAGATGATCTGTGCATGAGCTCCTAGAATGCCACTTATGAGCTCCAAAAAAGTATATAGTGCAATATACTATTTTTTGGGAAAAATATATAATGAGGTGAGGAAGGAGCTGTATTAACATGATCATTTGGGGAACAAATGAATACGATTGTTCGAGCAAGCCGACGAGTGGACCTGGGTGGTTCTTGTTAGTCGTCAACATTATTTGGGAACTAAAAGCAAGGCATGCAGCTTGTGGAAGATGAAAATATCATAAAAAAAGGGCTGAGAAATATTCATTCCTACCTCCATAAAGTCAGTTGAACAGTAAGCACAAAGAAATATACACCCTCTGTCCCAAAATAGGCTGCGCAACTTTTTTCTAGATACGGTCGTATCTACACACTAAAAACATGTCTAGATACAACCGTATCTAGACAAACTTGAGCAGTTTTTTTTTTGGAACAGAGGGAGTACAAAATACAAATTACACAAACTGTAATTGGTGCTAATAATGAGGTAACATAAAAGTTTATTAGATCTTCAATCTATGGGTTAAACAGTATGCACAAAGAAGTATAACAGCATACCGCAAGAAATGAAGTATCATTCCAGACAGCTCTTTCCAATCTTCGTTTTGCCCGGCTCCCTAAGAATATAGGCTTTGTATGCAATGCTTCTATGAGGTTTGAATCTAACAAGACTTTACTGTCGCCAGATGTGTAACGAGACCGTAATGAACCTTTTAGATCATACACCTTAGGTATCTTCCTTTGAAAGAAAAGATTCTCCATCACCATAAGATCCATCTTTACTTCCTTACCACCTTTCAAGCCCTTGACATTAACCTGAATTCAAGCAAAGCCAGCAAGATCAAATCTAGGAACATTGTTTAGTTTTTTAACTTAGCAGTGGGATAAATCATGGAACGGCAAGTGAAGTACAACAAACCTGATATAAGCCTACTATTTTTGCCAGGCAAGTTGGGCTACCAGATGTCAAGGATTCCATTAAGTACTTGAAGTACTGAGGAGCAAATTCTACAAAAGAGTCCAGCTCTGTCTTGGTGACTTGTTTAATTATGAACCTCTCATCCAGTGTCCTTGCGAAGTAAACATTGCTTTTCCCACCTTGCGCAGACCATCTCTTGCAGCGACTCAGTGAACGGATGTAATCAATATCCTTTGGACAGCATTTCTTTCTAAGAGCAGCAAAATGCTTTTCAAAATAGCAAATCACAGAGAACTTTGCTTTATCTGCAGGAAGAGGAGTTTCATCATCAAAACAAAACTTAAAATGAGTTCCCTTATATTCCAGACTGTCTTCTTGTGAGGGCAAGGGCCCCTCAAGTCCATGTCTGAACTCGTTGGCATTTGGAAGATGTGAAAAACTCAAAGATGAATTTAGTTTCCGTGTGACTTGATGCACATATTCTTGTGATGTCATGGCGTATGCAACAATACTGGTGGGTTCATCATCATAGACTGCAATAACAACATCCTCATTACCAATCTGGGGCAAGAGCAAGCGTGCCCCGTCTTCAACCATATGTGAAACGGATGAGATATACGTGGGTGTACGAGTAAGAATAACACTTAGTTTCTCTATGGCCCCAGGTGACCTTTGAGAACAAGCCCTCCTTATGTTTGGCATTGGATCTTTTGTGATGCTTGTTAAACCCCCAAAGTACTCAGCAGATCTGAAGGACGACAGATGCAATGAAGTAGGAGCTAATCCAGTGCGTTCTCGCTTACGGGATGCCAGTGTAGAATCAAATGAATGAATTCTAACTGGGGCATTCTTGTAACTTCGATTTTCCAACAAACTGAAGGATCCATTTTCATCCATGTTGGTGAAACCTTCTGAAAGATCATACTGTAACTCACTAGATCCAGTCCATGCCAAATCAATATTATCAGAAAAAATAGATGCAAGTGAGGGTAACCGCTCAACAGGTTCCATACCAATGGCAGCTTTAGTAGTTGGGTGTTCATTGTGTCCATTGAATTTGCTGAAGACCTTGTCAAGATCTTCTGTATCATCAACAGGATGATCGACCAGATCAATCTGCAATTTTTTATCAGGCATACTATACTCGCCATCATTCAAGCAGCCTTCTCTGGATAACAAAGATTTTCTTGGACTTCCTGAAAACCTTTTTGGACTTCCTGGTAAATGCAACAAGCATGTGGGTTTCCCAATACTTGTATCCACTTGTAGCAAATCTGTTGTCCATTCCTTCAGCCTGATGTCCAAGAGAATTTCTGTAGCAGGATTGGTCTTTGAAACATGACCATTTGTTACAAGAAGTGAATCTATGTAACATAGCCTACGATCCCAGAGGTAAGCATCAAGAATAAGACCACGCCTCAAGCGGTTGAGCTCCAGAATATCAATTGATGCCTGCAAGTAGCTATCTCTAATAACTGGTAAAAGCAAAATCTGCATAAGAAAAAAATTAAAACCAGCATAAGCATTTGCAACCCTCGATAAATACGTGTAAGATGAGAATAATCTGATCGCATCACCTCGTATTCATTTCTTTCCATTTTGAGCAAATCCTTCATCTCAATTATCTGCCTTTGAATACCAGTCTTGACCGGTTCATCCTCAATTAGAATACTCTTTTCAGTGCGATGGAGAAAATCAGATATCTCCCAATGTAAGGATTTCATTTGGCCATATATCTACAAAAAGAAGTACATGGACATAATATTTATTCTTCAGGACACAGCAAATTAGCAAACATGTACGATGGAAAAAATGAATATGAATCATAGATTTTGAAAATCATATACCTCAACTGCCACCGTTTTAGTCCAGTCTTGTGGACTGTGACAGTTGAAACACAATACTGACGGGGGAAGATTAACTGATAGAATATCGACAGGAGAATATCTGAAGAAGGCCACCATGTTCCCGTATCTGATAGATTAACAGGTAAGTTGAGATTTCATTTGAGGATTCAACAACAGTAATTTATAAGGGATATAGACGACGTGTACCCATAGAAACGAAGACAGTCCCTCTGGAGAGAATGCCCACAGCTTGCAACTCGGTTAGCAGTAGCATGATTTGAAAAGCTTAGCTCCAAGAATTTCCCAAATGACAGGCCCCAAGCAGCATCTGACAAAATTACCCTTCGTGTAGCAGGTGGTACACCATCCTTAGGTTCACACTTGAGGCATCTATGCCACATCCATATCCTGCCATCATGCTCACCTGGCAACTTCTGAGACAGAAGACGCCTAACACTAATTGTTAAGCTCCCATGTTGATGAATATAGCACCTTACATGTGATTCAGATGGTTCTTTACATGTTTGACAGCAATATGCCTGATGATGAAGGACATAGACAAGACATTATGTTCAAATACTAGTGAAGTTCCAATGTGATACATTGAACATCATACAAATGAGTAAGAGAAATACCTGATCAAATAAGTCTTCCCGGAGGTATCTCCCAAGTGGCTTATCAAAGCTACCGTAAAACTTTATGCGGAAGAGCTGTGGACGCTCACATACCAGACTTTTGGGGATACAAGTGCTTGACAGGGAAACTAAGATGCTTTGATGGTTGTCAGCAGTAGGAATGTATTCACCAGATAACTCGGTTTGGTCATTCAGGTCTCTTGCAGGAAAGTCATGATGTGTTTGATGATTCCACTTGCCTACTTCTTGACATTTCTTCCCTGGTACCACATGTTGAACGTTATTGTTTGCAATGCGATACAATGCAGAGTAATACAAATACTGAAAGTGCATCACAGTACCTGAAGTTCTTGAATCACTATCCAATAAATCTGGAGGTATTTTACACCCACCGCATGAATCAATTGCATGGGATAAGTAATGATCAACAGGGGATTCAGGTCCTCTTTGCTCAACGGGCGATTCAGATTCCATGTGCTCAACAGGCGATTCAGATTCCCTGTGTTCAACAGGAGATCCAGATTCTCTATGCTCGAAGATGATACCTTTGCCTTCCTCATTCAAAGATAATGAACCAGGTGACACCGAATTTTCCTCAAGCATAATCCGTGAATCATCGCCTTGTACTTGCTTGAGTTTATGAGGCACATCAACACCAGCAGATGCAGCAAAATAGTCTGCATCACTTCGCATATCTGGCACCATTATCACAGGCCTCGAAGGAACTTTAGGAAGAGTTGCTCCTTCATCAGCAAAGAATGATGTTTCCAGAGAAAGGTGATAAGCGGCAAACACTGCAAGTTGGACTGCACGCTTAATTTTCTTTAGTTCCTCCCTACAGGACCCTCTCAGTAAAACCTAAATAAGACAAAATTATTAGAAATTAGAGATCTAATAAAATGTGTGAGAGAATCAGAATTTCAGTTTCAAAATAGTTAACATTAGTAATTATATCAGTCATCTAACAACCAAGTGTTTATTGCTTGATGTTAGCAAGATGGATGGAATCAAATGTTCATGGAACAGCAAACAGATACTTACTGTGCAGCCCAAACGCATTGGGCAGCCTTCAAAGAACATCAGCGTCTTTGTTGACCTCCTGTTTACCTGCTTTCCTGATGGGAATTCCAGAACTCTCTGCACCTTGAACATTTCACATTGGCCTAGCCTTGCCGAAGCAATATTGTCAATTGATGAGGCAATCTGTGCTCCAGTGCATCTTGATATCCTCTCCAAAAGCGGCCTCTTAACATTTAAAACTAATGAAATTCCTTTTTCCAAAAGCTCTTGGGCATAAGATGAGACACTTCTCTCAACTAGCAGCACATTTGGTCGGCGAGATTCTATCTTTTCCACAATCCTTCGCAGATGCTCCTTCTCCTGCATTAACAAGATTTCTTCAGCAAAAGCAACATAGCAACAACAACGGTAAGGAAGCAACTGAGTAGTAAGTGCAAACCTGTTCCAGTATATTGTCAATAGACGCTAATTTATTAGTGACCCTCTGATACTCAAGTGCTCCTCCTAAAATGAGCAGTTTCGGATTCTTATGCTCAGAGATCATGCGTTTGTGCTTTAAGTTCTTGGAACAAACAACTCCTCTAATAAGATTGCTGCATAGAAGAAACTACCTATGAGTTTCACATGTGGGAACTGGGAAGTATAATCATGTAAGTAGCAGGAAAGGTAACATACCTATCAATCGGATCCCCGGATGCTATACATTTGATCTTTACATAATCAGTAGGATCCATGCTGCCACCTTTCTTTGTATTTGGTCTCACATAACTAGCAGCTTGCCAGGATAAGGTGGACACTATCTCAAGCCAAGTTATGCAACCATCATCATTTCCCACACTAATACCTTCTCCATTCAGTAATTGAGCCACTAGAGCTCGAAAATGGCCAAGTACAGCATTCCTCAGACCCTCCTTATGAGCTATCTCGGTGACCATGCCAACACCAACTGTTTGGTTAGTGTTAAAGCAGCCAAGAGCAAGAAGATTGCTCGACTCCTCAACCTCGTCATCCTCGTCGTCAAATCCAAATAGTCTCGACTCCGCGTCATCACCCTCATCTTCTGGCAGTGGTGGGCACCAAATATTGGCATCAAAGTCAACCGGATGTTCAGCTGTGTCGCCTTCCACACAGCTGCAAGTGACACTGCCATATAGCTTAGTACCATGGCCATGAGAATCCAGGCTGAAACGGCCGTTTCTCCTGGACGATTGCGTGCCGTCATTCTGCCAGACCATCCAGGTCGGGCTCTTCAAGGGGCTTAAGGTTGTAGACCGATTGAGCTCGTTAGCGGTACTAACAGACTCAGTGTCCGAGAAGTCGTGTAAGTAGTCATTCCCTGGGGTGAAAAACTGAACCCCAGTCTCGTCATTTTCCTCGCCATCTGCTCTCCTGCGTCCATGAAAACCAGTTCAATCAGCCAAATCAGTCAATCAATTATATAAATACAAGGTCAACAAACATAATCATCCATGAGTGAGAGTTACTTCCACTACTCATGAACCAGTCTTTCCCTTATAATAATCCATCTAGCACGCTAGTAAGACGTTGAGGTGATCGGGTTGCTCAAATTTCAAAACACTAGGCAAACTCTCTCCGCAATTTTTTTGTTTGTTTGTGAAACGACACAATAAGCAACCTGAATCCTACATCTCCCTTTTCCTCCATAGCAAGTAAAACAAAATGAAAACAAGGCGGTGGAACCGGAGCCGTGCCACCTTACCTGACAGCGTGGCAGCGGAGAAGCTGCGGCGAGGAGATCTGACGGCGGACGGCGATGGCGCGCCTGCCTCCGGATCTCGCGGCGGCTGGTGGCGGCGAATCCGCTGGGGACACGTCCCCGCTGCGCGGCGGCGTCGGGGGCAGCGGCGGCGGGCTCGCCCGGCGGGGTTCTTCATTGGCGGCGGGGGCCGTGGAGCCGGTGATGAGGGCTCGGAACTTCTGCACGGCCCCCAGGACCGAGAACTCCACCACTCCCATCGCCGGCAAAATTAACCGTGAATTCCGCTCCGAAAAAAAGGATTTTTAAGGAAGGAAAACAAAAACCTACAAAAGGTATGCTAAACAAAAAAAAATCTGCGCGCCTTGGCGTCCGGCGAGGCTAAAATTCCTCTCCGGCGACGAGAAGGCAGCTAGCCTAGCGGCGGCCCGATTCGTAAAACGTGCGGGGAATCCTTCTTCTTGTTCTTGGACTTTGTGGTAGTGTGTATGTGCAAGAGGCGGCTAGTTAGTGGGAGGCATTTGGGGGTCAGCCAATGCCCGACTGGTCAGGGAGCATAGGTCGGGTCGCTGGCCGGCCGTCGTGCGGCTGCGCTACGAGCGCGCCAGGGCGGGTGCTGCCCGGGGGTTGGCGCGCGGGATGACGACGTAGAGGGAGGAGGGCATGGCCGTGGAGGAGTCGGGAGCTTGGAGAAGGAGCGGAGGGGAAAAGCTTTCGCCTTTCGGCAATGGCGGTGAGAAATGGGGAGAGAGAGGTAGTAGGAGGGAAGTGGGGGGTGGGGTCTTTAATTGCGGACGGAGAAAGAGTGTTTTCATTGAAGAGAAAAGGATGGTATTTATGGCTGATTACTGCAGAGATTATGTGTGAATATTCCAGCAAAAAATTACAAGGTTCATCGAATTAAAACGATACGATTCTCATGGAAACAAATTCGAGATTCGTAGGAACGTTGCAGAAATATATTATGAGTATAAAAGGTTCGAATTAAAAAAGATACTGTACGATTCCTTAAGCAATCAAATTTGTGATTCTCGTGGATGCACATGCTAGGGACGGACGGATAGGATACGTTGGGGGTTTATGGCTTTTTGATCTTTGTTTTGTATAGAAGGGGGGAAACGATGAGACGAAGATTCCATATATTTTTTTCATTAAACAAGTTTAAGCTAAACGAGTCAAGTTCATGGGTACTCGTTTAACTCGGTAAAAATCAAAATTTTGTGTTGGAGCTCTTCGAGTACTAGCCGATGTTGGTGGTGGGAGTTACTCGAGTGCGCAAAAAAGGGACACCAAACAGGCACATCTAAGCTAAGTTCGTTTTGGAGGCATCTACAAGCAATAACTTCAGATTAAGGAAATTAATAAGTTTTAGTTATTGTTCGTTTTGCATCCTACATTTATACATATTTCTTGTTAATTAATAAGTTTTAGCCAGCTACCCGTGAGTTTTACGAACCTAGCCGAGTTTTATTTCTAGACTTAGTTGTTGACCAAGTCGAGCCGAGCTAACTCCTTAGTTGAACGAGCTTTAACGAGTTGAGCCGAGCTGGCTTGGCTCGGATTCCATGCCTACTCTCATCTCATCATCACATCTTGAGAATATGGTAAACACCTACTAAAATCCCATGGTATGATTGCTGCACCCTCATGGAGCTCTCACAGCGCTTTGGATTTTGGGCCGTCCGATCGAGCTGATGTGGAGCGATCTCAGCCGGCCGTTCCGTCCAGGGCGTGAGGCCCTCCCGTGAACCCGCATTTTATCCATGGGTCGCTAAAAGCCCGCTCGGCCCGATGTCGCGCTCCACCAATCCTCGCTTCCGTGAGGAAACCTACCCAATCCCCGGCCGCTCGCTCGTTCTCCTCCTCTCTCCTCGCGCCCGCATCCCCGCCGCCGCACACCTCTCTTCCCTCTCCTTCTCTCCCCGCACCGTCGGTTGAGAGCGGGAGCGACGCCGCCGCAGGTGGAGCACGTCGTGAGCGCCGAGGAGCGCCGCTGCCGGTGGAGCCGCCGCCGGTGGAGCGCGGCCGCGAGCGCGCGGAGAGGCGCCCCCGGTGGAGCCGACGCAGTGGAGCGCGGGGGAGCGGCGCCGCTGGTGGAGCATGGCGTGACCCGCTCGGCCACGACCCACCCGCGCCAGCCGGCTCCTGCTCTGGCTTCTTGGATGAGCCGCGGCGGGAGCTATTGTCGAGCAGGACGGAGCCGAATCGATGGGGATGGGATCTCGGAAGGAGCCGCAGGCACCACCGCAGGCGTCCGTCCTCACCTCGGCAAGGCTCGTCTTTGTCGGCCGCCGCCGTTTTGCAGCCAGCCCTATCTCCACCCAATCGATGCCCAGCCCCGAGCGTCTAATCCCCTCCCTTTCGTGTTCTCTCCAGGCGGATCCTGCTCGGCTGCCGCCGCCTCCTCCACCGCTCACCCCCAGCCGCCGATCTTCTCCATGGATCGAACAAGGAAAGGCTACAGGAAGCAGGGCGATTTGGCCGGAGGAGATGGAGCTCGACGTGTGGAAGCTAGCAGGAAAGACGGAGACTGATGCGGGGACCCAGCCTCCACCTCCGCCCTCCTCCCCCTCGCTGCCGATATTGGCCTCCGCAGCAGCAGCTCGCGGGTGAGACGTAACTCAGCAGTGCTTGGCTTCGGTTTGGCTGGAAAGACGCCGGCCAACAGCAGAACGGCCGGCCCTCCTCCGCCTATTCATTTTTTTCAGAGACCTACAGGTTATTTCTCTCCTCTCCCCCCTCTCTCTTTCCTCGAGGTTGAGCTTAAAGTGGAGACGAAGCCCCTAGAACATCCCATCTTGGTTTGTCCAGATTTATTTTTACTTGCACGTGCAAAGTGTTTGATGAAAAGCTTAGCTAAGAAATGTAGGTAATACCTTGGCTGCATCTAGCTGGTTGCAGTTTTGAAGTTAAGGTACCATGATGTTATAATGAGAGAGATTTATATGCGATTAAGTTGGGTACTTATATCGATTTCACTGACGATCAACGTATTGTTATGTCCTCTCTTTAATTCGAATTATTTTCTTCGATGTGCAGCTTCGTTTTCTAGAGATTTCCCCCCATTCGACTATTGTGGAAACGTTTTGTCCACGCAAGGTATCCATCCTCTTTCTTGTATTCTCTAAATTGCTACAATGTTTTCAGAACTTACATGCCATAACATGGTGGAGACTCATAACAGCAATGTTTGTTTACATATATTCAATAATAGTTCAAAGCTTGGATGCAGTTTTATGTATATTGTGATGGGAAGGTGCTTCAGCGGACTATTAGGTCCGTGTTGTTGTTGAACTCATCTCGAAATTGTTGGTCATTTGATAGATGTGCAGGTGTGGTGCATGTGATGGTCGGAAAGACCTATAGCCACAGACATGCATGTGAGTGCTCTTCATAATATGTAGCGTCTATCATAAATTTGTCATTATGTGTCATGCCCGGCTATGTTATTGGATAAATGAAGGCTCCTCTCGTTTTTGGGCGAAGTTTCGAAGGATTTGTCTAAAACTCGTTGCTCTACTGTCGTTGTTTGTTACCTCGCATCTATTCGCTTTGCTGAAGATTTATGCTTGGTGTAGCTTTCGGCTCACAGGTTAGTGTCTTCTTCATTTCTTTCTCTAATATTGTGTTCAAAGTGGCTTCATATATTTCTTGAGAGTGGTCATCCTGAAGTTGATCTACATTTCCCACAAGAAGTAGCTCTGTTATATACAAATAAATCTCCTGTGAGTTGATAGAAAATCTTTATATCTCATTGAGTTTTGTAAAAGCTCATAGTGAAATCTTGAATTCTGTGTTGTTTAAATATATCAGCTTGAGTTCATAAAGGTTGAGCCATAGATAGAGAAATTAATCCAACTATTGTGAGAGATGGTTTCCTAATAGCTTCTATTTGATTTACTTAAGGCCTGAACCACATATAAAGTTCAGAGAAAATTTAAAGATCAGTTGGAATGACCGAAAATGTTTAAAGTTCATTGATACATTTATTTTCTCTTCATAGTCCATTAATAAGCTAACGGCCTTCGCTTTATCTCGCTCCTGTTGCAGAAATTAATCGAGTATGAAGCAAATACAATGATATTTTTTCGTACAGACCCCTGATGTCTTCTTTCATGTCCCAGTGAGTTCATATTTTTGTATTGCTTATTGCCACGTATGAGACATATTAGGAGAGCTGCAGTGAATGACAAGTGACTTTATTATGCAGTTCGCTTTTGTTGTTGTGCCTTACAGTTTTATTTTATTCCATTTATTCAGCCAAAAATTATGTTGGTCTTACCTCTTATCTAAAGAAATGCTTTCATGCATGTGCTGCTGCAGGACACTCCCAAGGATATTCAGGGTTCCTTATATAGAATGTTATTCAATCTTATGCTAAAAGCATGGTCTTTCAAAGGCTGAGTACCATCTTGAATTATAAGAAGATAGCAAAGTTCGTGTGAATTGCTATTTAATGCATCTACATGGTTCCTGTGAACATGTCGATGTCTGGAGCCCAGTCCAATGATTTATGAAATAGCAAAGAAATATGCTGATAAGCTCAAGGGCACAACATTATCTGGTACTTATGACATCCTTACTCTACTCTGTAGATGTTGCGTGAAATTTATGGGAGACAATTTATTCGGTGGAATCAGATTTAAATTTAAAATCCATCCTAGCATACTGACAGATGCATTATAGAAACATGCTTCTCTTTCTGGCCCAAGTTGTGCTCTTCATATATTTCCCTGGAAAACACTACTGCAAAGTGCAGCATTTTTCTAAAAAAAATTCTCGTGAAAACGCAAAAACTCGGCATTTGTTTTCTATCTCGAAACACTATTTAGTCTTTGTTGATCCAATTTCATACTTCCGTAAATTGAATTGCCGCTTTTCTCGTCTCATTTTTATATCTAGAGGGTAGTTCAAAGAAGAAACAATCTGGTGGTTTGCAATCAAAGACAAATGGATGAACTCCCAGTTTCAAAGCTTTATATTTGGGTAGGGCTTATCAGAAAGGAGAGAAGCATCTATATGTTGATTCACTTTATGTACAAGAGATAGATGTTGGAGAAGTGGCACCTATGTTAAGTCCACTAGCTGAGCGGTGAGGTGGAGTTCAGCCATTGCTGAAAATTAGTAAAGAAATGGGACTATAATTTATCAAGGGTGGTCATTGCTCTATTTGGTCTGGGAGCTATAGGCTTTGTCTTTTCTCCTTTAATACTTATTAGTTATGATACATATTTATTTTGTTATTAGTTGTGATCAAATCATGTTAGTAAAATAATGTCCATTGCTTCATTACAATTCATTTTTACCACTCATTTGTAATTAAGCTTGATTATTTGTCACAAAATGACACCTATAATAGACACGCTATTTCACCATGAAAGTCCCATATAGTTGAGGTCTCACCACCTGAGCACATTTTTCATCGCACTCGGTTAATTGCTGTATCTTTCCGTGGTTCACTGGAAGGACATGCATTTTCCCTTCTAGAAGATTTTTGTTGCTTTTCTAAATTTAATTGACCATTCAGTTTGAGATATTAGGAGTTAAATTTTATTGTTGATATACAAAATAAATATTGACGCAACCTAATATATTTTCTCTTTGTGGAATGTTGTGTGGAAAAGTTGGATTTCCAAGTAGTATTGTATTTGAGTAATCTTTGACATGGCATAATTTTTAGTAGCACACAAACCACACGAGAGGCACACATGCTCTAGCCATACCTGATCGGTAATAAAATTGTCGCACAAGATGAGGGAAACGAGTTTGTTGATACGATGTGCTCGACATTGCAATATGGAAATTCCTATTTTTTGTAAGCACATGCCCATTGATTTATCTTGAAGCACTGATCGTATTATTTCTATTTGTCCCATTCCCAAATTATCCAGCTTAATCGCTCACATGGATGCACAAAGCCAAGTTATATAAGCTGAACCTATTGTATATATGTTTTTCTAATCACCGGATCCAACCTTGGAATTTGCTTTGGCCATCAGTGTCTTATTGAGTTATTAAGTTATACGAACTAAACAATTCTCGAAGGTGTGGATTTATCCAAGGTCTTCCTCTCGCATCTTAGTAAGGGGAGAAGCGGAGGTCTACACACAGAAGAAGATGAAGGTTATCTCCTTCAACATATTTTTACCAAAACTATCCATATGGACGTTTCAACCGTAGGTTATTTATTGTGGATGTCATGCAAGTCGTTCTCTCCTCTCGTTTGCGTTAATTCGATGTCCGCTTGAATATAAGACATCAAAGAGCATCGTAATAACTTCGATTAGTAGGCGGTGAATAAGATGGCTCGAGGGTTATTAGTAGGCGGTGAATTCGATGTCTTATATTCTGTATGGTCAGAGGGTTATTAGGTTATTGGGGATGCCACTTTTATGTAACAAAATCCACTTCTGTGTAAGATGAATAGTTGGTTCTATATAAGTTATTCTCAAATAATGATTTCGTATTGGTTCCTGCCTCCATTAGTCTGTAAGCTTAATAGAAAGTTTTGACATAATGTTTGTCAGTGCAAAAGACAGTGCAAAAGACGGGGCCAGAACATCATACTAAGAAAGCATAAGGTATAGATCTTATGCCTTTTACTATATGTTTGTGGCACGCTGGCACTGAGATGAGGCCACTGATCTCCTTAGCATTTTGCATCTGTTTGCAACTCCCGAACTATGCAATGGTTCCACCCGTGTATGTGTTTATGAGATTGCCGACCTATTTGGTATACCGTTTGCTATTTTGTTTGCAGTTCGTGTGATTTATCCTAATTCCATCCTATCAATATAGTTTTGTGAAACATAGGAAGTGTATTACCATGTAGCCAGTTAGTTTTGATTGTCGTTATACCTAATATACATTGACGTGAGCTTCATGGAATCATGCAATTTTTACCACGGTTACATAGAACGTATATTGACATGAACTTCACGGGGTCGTGCGCCAAGGCGCACATCTAAATCTAGTAAACATAGAAATACCTGGACAATACCCATTCATTCGTTCTATGTGTGAGTGTATGAGAGAGATAACCTGGGGGAGAGAGAGAGAAGGTTTAGGGTTTCCCTGCCTCACGCCGGCACCGCCGCCGATGTACCTCGCATCATGTGGCCTTAGGACCATGGAGGCATGGTGGCTCTCGGTGGTGACTCTCTGAAGATGGAATAAAGTCATCCATGTCTCTGTCCTGTTCCAGTTCCAGTGATACGTCTAGCATTACCAGAGGGTATGTGAAGGTTTGTCTCCGACGTATCTCACTAGATTTAGTTCGTGTTCCTTCAGATCTACGCTTCTCTTCACCGGTGATAGTTGCTAATCACGTGTGTTGGTCCTTTGTGGTCTTAACCCGACGACTTCTAATTTGTCTACTACAACAAGCTCTACTACGGCAAGCTTTGCCGGACTCCAATGAGGGAGGGGCGAGGACTCGCCCATCTTTGGCTTGTTCGACTGCTTGTAGTCGTCGCTAGGTGGTCCAAAGATCTTTTTCTATTTCTTATTACTTATGTGTTTCCTTGTAGCGATGTTGAGAATTATGAATAGGTCGGTGGAATTTTCGCAAAAAAAAAATGAGAAATGCAATTGTAGTCTCTTCATTTAGTTATTATTCTACAAGATTTCTCCGATTTGTAGTTTTATTATTTATTGTACAGTTCTATAATAAAATGCAGAAGTGCAATGAACTTCGTGTGAAGATGCGCAAGCGACCACATTCCCAGAGTGCAGTACACATTATTTTACAAAATGCGGTACAGGAAAAATATCACAATATATTCAAGAAAGATATAGTTTTGAAGATCTTCGAAAGTTGGAGCGACTACATCACTTAATCTTGAATGTAAGAGTGGCTAGAAACAAAAGCGTAATGCGGCCGGTATATGTTCAGCAAATTGAGCAAATATATTTTGTTGATGTAGTAGTACTAGATCAACCATAACTTTGTTTCCCTTAATGGATTACAGACCTAAGCTGCAACCTATGTCCAACTTCGGTGTGGCAGGTTTAACATGGTGAGTACATCACTGTGGGATCATGTGGAGGACACGTGAACCACGAGAATTCAAATTAGAATCGGATTCTTCAAGAAGCTGAAAGTGGATAGTCATAGAGGACCACACTAATCTCCCATGGCTATATATAGCATATGGTTGGTTATGCATACTGGAATGAGCAATTTTGTCCTAAAAGAGTGAGTAATATATACTATATGTAAAACGATGCCATAAATTTGATATCTTGCCAAATCAATATTAGTTAATAATAGTTGTTGATGGCACACTTTCATTTGTAATGAAATGTTTGATTCTTGGCTGTTTGCCAATATTCATGGCATTCCATGAAGAATGCATTGGTCGATTAAATGCATATTTCTCACTCGCTGGCAAAGGGAGTATTTGAATAATATTAATCGCTTGGATGAATGTTAATGATTTAATCCCTTCTTTTTTAGCCGAACACCTTTTCTATTCGTTTTCCGAAGTTCCAACTTCTCTTTGAATGGAATTGGTTTTATGGGAATTTTCTATCTTTTTGTGATTAAATGTATTTTTGGTGAAAGGAACGAGACAATCATAAGTTATAATTTTCTTGGAGAATAAATGATGGCCGAACGACTTACAATATGCCAGGGCAAAAATGTTCCATGTGGTGGCTAATACAATATCCTAGGACTCAAAGTATAATAAAATGGAACGCGTAGATTTAAACATGAACCCGCAAATATCAAACATCGCAAGTAGTAGTGGAGCACCAAGATAACACCTTCAAATATGATACAATGAACGTAGAACAAAGTTGTTTGAATTAGGGAGTCAAGAAGTGAAGTAGAGGAGGATGGGAAGAAACACGGATATACGACTGCCAAATTTGATTTCACCGAACTGATATGTTATCTCATATAAACTATCTTGCATCGGTATAAACATGTTAGCAACGATCAACTGAGCAGTACTGTCCCCAATTCATATGAAACCATCAAGCCGGTTTCATCTGATTACTTTTTAGTTCACATTCAAATAATATATATATGTATGTCGTCTGAAGCTATGAACACACACAAAAGAAAATCATCGACATTTTGATGGTTTAGATTCTAGTATTATCTTTAAAACCAAGAGTCAACCAAATTAAATCACATCACCTTCTTAATCTGCTGTCAACGTATAAAGAGGTATTATGAGTTCTTAATCTGATGTCTTTTGACCATGGAATAGCCACACGTACAGCTATAATTATACACATGCAGTCCCATTCGGAATCTTGTTTAATTTAACATCGAAAACGAGTTAGGCCGTCTTCATACTGGCCCCTGCGAAGTGTTTGAGCCACACGCACAAATCGCACCCTTACCGAGCTGGCATTATTTGACTATTCATATTTTCTTTTCTTCAAGTCGAACCTAGTTTGATCGATTGATGTTGTGTACAGCATGCATGAATCCCACGTACATATACCTCACTGGCTGTTGCTTGCCGATAATAAAAACAAATATTTTAGATCACTTGTAACAAAAAACTAATAATAGACATTCAGTTTCGGATTAGGGAATGCATCCAAATAACATAAACTATTGTATGTGTTGACCAGATAACGTACTGAGTCAAATCCAATTATAGACCCCAGTAGACATGGATAAGGGAATCACTCGTGCTGCTGCTACCCTATCAGCAGGAAAGATTCATCCACATAAAAACGTTATAAAATAATTTGAAAGCGTTAATCTAATTAGTCATTTCAATAATTTAAAAAAGGTACCTTATCGAATAAAAGAATGTGATGTCACGCAGACAGCCCACTGTGCATGCTCAAACACACAATATGAGCCAACTAACTAGCTTGAACAATACTAACTCTCTCATAATACAACATCTTATACTATGGGACACGGTGGCTATGGCACGAGTGGAATGACGAGAGGGCGGGTCTTGGGACCCCTTGCACACCACAAGATAAGGAACTCTTCGCGCTGCAGCTACAAGGGTGATCATTGGAAATGGAAAGAAAGCGCGTTTTTGGGAGGCCCCATGGCTAGATGGAAGGCGGCCTAAAGATATTGGCTCCCTCATTTTTAAGGACTCGAAAAGGAGGAATTACACCGTTAGCAAGGCTTTGGAAAATAACTTTTGGATCTCACAAATCAATATGCAAGATGGTCTCTCCGTTGAACACATTGTGCAATTTGCAAACCTTTGGGAGCTCGTGAGCAACTTGCAAATGGATCATACTACACCGGATACTATCTCATGGAAGCTAACTACTAGTGGATGCTATTCGTCCAAATCGGCTTACACCATGCAATTCTTGGGTCATCCTAATTGTTCCATGCCATCCTTGCCCCCCCCCCCCCCAAATGCAAATTATTTGCTTGGTTGATCATCTCTACTATTAAGAGTAAACTGGTGAATGCCTGGTGTCACATTTTCAGGATGGACAATAATACCCTCCCACCCACGTCTCCTACCAAGATGATTTATATTATCCTCTGCCTTCAATCCATCCTTTTCGATTTATTCTGTTTAGAAAAACTAGATCTACGACTTTTCTGAAGCTGCCCTCAATTCTTGTTATTCTCTTAGGCACGTGGTCTTCTATTAGCTAGCACGAGGTAGGCTTTAACTTTCCCATGCGGCCATGCCTTTCGCAACTTATTTACGTGATAATAGGAGGAGCCTCTGCTTGCATGCTGCCTAATGAAAAAGTAAGATGTCACCGTGGATGAGATCAGCGCGTCTCCATCTCCTTCGCCGCGCCGACGTTCTCTACCTGTAATTAATCTACGTTGCCGGCCCAGCCTCGCCCACCATGTTAATATTGTTGACGTTGCTCACTGGACGGCACGAAACATTCTGCTGTCGTAGTGTCGTCTCCAATGCATTAACGTTGGTCGACATGAAGAGGTGATCAAGATCACCAGCGGCCGCCACCTACATCAATAATTCAAGATCACCACATCGTGGTGAAGCAGGCGCGCAACATCGGCGTCAACCAAGTCGTCCTCTGCATCTTCCGCGATCTTATCACCCTCTCCGTCCTCTTTCCCTCCCCTTCTTCCGCAACCGCGGCTCAGCTCGCCTGCCTAGGCGCGGCGGCCTCACCTCCTTCTTCCTTCTCTGGCTCACAGGGTAAGCTTAACCACCCGAACGCCTGCTCGGAGTCGGACAAACTGATCGGTTGAAGCAACACTTGTTTTTCTTGGTTGGCCTCGGCTACACCAATCCCACCTACGCCGCCGCCATTCAGCCGTCCGTTCCCGCCTCGACGTTCATCTTGGCCTTCTTCGTGAGGTCAGTCTCATTCACTCGTAAAAATCTTCAGACATTCATATTTCCCGTTGATCTTCAGTCTCAATATTTTGCTTGTTCCAGCTCTGAAACGGCGAGCATGGGCACACAGGAGGGCCAGGCCAAGATTTGTGGCACCATCGTGTGTGTACTATGTGATGTTCTTAATAGAGCAGTGGTGTGATTGGTGGCAGCGATCTAGCTGGACCTTTGTTCATAGTAATGGAGTCATCACTGACATGCTACAGCCAGAGCCACTTCTTTGGTTCATTGAGTTTGCGTTTGGGTATGGGTGGCAACCTATAGCAGGATAACTTTTCTTTTTTGAGAATTTATCTGCATTCATATCACGGAAAGATATAAAGTTGTTGACCCTTACAAGCACGGAGAAACACAAACACAAAGGACCAAAAACACCTAGAACACCCTAAGACCACCATAACCCATGAAGATCTCCGGAGCCCTGTGTCATCATCCCATAAACTTGAGAGAAGACCCCAGCAGCAGCAGAAAGAACTACAACCAAGCGCAAGCAGGTCATCATCTTCGACCATGGTGCAATTGCCACCACGCTGCTTCCTCCTTCCTTGACACTAGCGTCGAGAAGGCATAGACACCAATCCAACACGCCTGCAGTAGCCGTCGCCATCTTTGGCTTTGAGTACCGCGAAAAGTGTCCCTTCCGGAAGGAAGGGAACTCGAGTCAACCGACCGGTCCAACACCACGGCCGGGCCATCCGCCCGGGCAAACCAGAAACTCCCTCCAGCATCAGCGCCGAGGAAAAAGAAGAACAGCAGCAGCAAATCATACCGACAAGGAGGAAGAAGGGTCTTTCTCCCGACGGACCGCCTCCTCCCCTCGCCACCAAGGCCGGCCGGAAGAAGCTGCAAAACGTGACAGCCGCAAGCCACCAGAAGAACACAAACCCTAAAAAGGAAGACAATGGTGCCATCTCCGTCCTCTCCCTCGCCACCATTGCCGGCTAAGGAGAAGGCAACAACATCAGCACTCCTCCGACTCCAGAATAGACTCGCAAACTCCACGGCAGGGTCGAAATTCGACCTTGTCCGGGGAATCCACCCTCCCCGATCCGCAGATCTGAGAGGAAACCAGGCCAGTAGCTCGCCGGCGCCGCCACAATTAAGTGGCCTTGCCGAGATGGGGATCGAGCTCTAGAATCCTTATTTCGACACGACGTCGCCTCCACCATCTCGACGCCGTCCCAGAACACCACGCGAAGACTAGGCCGGGTGCTTCGCGGCGCAGCAGAGGAAGATCCCCCGCCGACGCCATGCCACTGGGGCTTTGCCCGGCGGCGGTGGGGGCTAGGGTTGGGGTCGTGCGGGAGGAGGTTGGGGGTCCCGATTGTCGCGCGGACTCATATCCTAGAGGCCACTTTTTTTATAGCAGGATAACTAGGGAGTGCTTTTCTTCCGCCACAGGAAGATCCAGGTCGTCAAGAAGCGGTGAAATTGGATGGTAAAAGATTTGTTCATCAAGTTTGCATCGTGAGTACTCTATGTTCACAATCTTATATTTTTGGTGGGAAGAAAACTTCATTTTAACATGATAGATTAATTGTGCAGGATGGTTACAAGTTAAGGAAAAAGTTTCTGATACACATACTCAAGTATCAGGCTAATGAAGTTGAAGACAACATTCCTGAGATCGTGCGAGAATACCTTAGACGCGTCAACGGACCATGGCTTTAATAAATAGTGTATTCAGTCATTTCTCTTCTACAAAATGAATTGTGCGAAGTGGATCTTTAAATATTTTATGTATTATATATTTATTTTATATACTTTAATATTTGCCTGTATTATTTACACGCTTATGCATTTGACACTACGTTAAAGGGCCGTGGCGAAGCACGGGCATTCTACTAGTACAAAATAGAGTTTGGACGGCGGATAGGCTTGAGAAAATAGGGTGGCAAAATTGTGGGAGATGCAAGCTTTGTAATCAAGTTCAAGAATTGGCGTCTCATATGCTCTACAAATGTCGCTTCACCATCCGTGTGTGGACTATTGTGAAGAATTGGCTTTGGCTACATGATGTTGATCTGAGTAGGTGGCATGTTGATGGGATTCGTAGCATAGAAAACAAAAAATTTCCTACCGCGAGAACGCAATCCAAGCCAAGATGCAATCTAGAAGACGGTAGCAACGAGGGGATGAACGAGACTAACCCTTGAAGATTTCCAAAACCTACGAGATTAGATCTCGTTGTTGCAGAAGATGATCACTTGCCGCTTTCAAAAGCGCGTAGAAGATTTTGACGGTGCCACAATCGGGCAGCACCTCCGTACTCGGTCACACGTTCGGTGTTGATGAAGACGACGTCCTTCTCCCCGTTCCAGCGGGCAGCGGAAGTAGTAGATCCTCCTCGGAATCCCGGCAGCACGGCGGCGTGGTGGCGGCGTCGATGGAGATCTCCGGCGGAGCTTCGCTAAGCGTATGCGGGAGAGGTGGTGGAGGAGGGGCGCTAGGGTTTGGGAGAGGGGGCTTGGGCGCCGGCCCTCAAAGGGGTGCGGCCAAGGTGGAGGCTAGAGTGGCCGGCCACCCTCCCCTTGTCCCTCTTTTTATAGGTGGAACCCCCAAGAGTTAGACTCCAAGTCTTCGAATAAGACCCCAACTCAAGAACTTGCCGTGGGAAACCTACCCAAGGGGGGAATCCCACTCAGGCCTCGTTCGGTTGGTCCCGACCCGGCCGGTTTTGGGTCGAAATCCACGTGGTTACACTAGTGTTGGGCCCCCGGGGTTTAGATACCGGCCCGCATCTGAGATGTGTTCGGTTAAACCACGCCGGTTTTTTACTCCGCCAGGTTTTTCCTGAAACCCGCCGATTTCGCCGGTTTTTAGAAACGCTCCACTAGACCCGTGGATAGGATCCCGAGCGCGACGAAGCGGCGCTCCCTCTCGTCTCTTGCGATAGCGGCGGCGGCGGCGACTGGATCGAAGGGGCGGAGGGGACGGCGGCGGCGACTCGACGGTGGGCGGCTGGAGGAGGAGAGCTCCTCAACGACGCGGACGCCACCCTTCCTCGACACGGACGCCGCCACGGAGCCCGACCAAATCCCTAGCCGCAGGCTCAAGATCTTGCCCTTCCCCGCCTCCGACGCCGGCCGGTAGAAGGTAAACCATCTCCTCCTCCTCCTCCCCTCCACCTCGGTTGCAGAGAACACCGGCCGGTAGAAGGTAATCCGATCAGTTCGTGTTGGTTGGTTTTGATCTGGCATGGATCTTGTCCAGGAACGTCCGTGTGCTGAACTCAATCTTCATGGTCTTCCTCTATATATCTGTTGTACCTGTATGCTTGCTGTGGTGCAAGGGGGTGAGGCGAGCACCAATGTTGTCACCCAGATTATTTCGATTTCATGGTTGTTTCTAGTGTTGATTGATTTTGGGTTTTACCAACTGGGATATTGCATGACACGGTCATGATTTAAAATGCATATATATGCACAAACCGTAGTTAGCTCTATGTGATATTAAGTTAATAAAAGAATCTAATAAGAGTCTGAATATGTCACAAACCGTAGTTAGAAGGCTGAGATTTCTCGTTCAGTTCATTTTCAATAAAATGTTGATTGCAAAATGTTCAGTTTCAGCACGAAGCACGAGGCAACCATATATATTAATTGAACAGTGGAATTCCTCTAGAAGAAAAATCCCGATAGTTGTATTTATGTTGTAAGCTTCCTTCCGTGTGGTAAATGATCTACTCAACTTAACTTATTTCATCCTGTTTTTATTTTACATGATGGTTATTGGCTGTAGTAATTTAAACCTGAAATTATTGGCTGCATACCAACTGTCCAGTGCATCCTTTTCAGCAAGTACCAATTATCCAGAGTACATATTAATCCTGCAGTTATACTTTGTGTGTTATTGGCTGTAGTAATTTAAAACTAAAACTACTGCAGAGTACCAACTGTCCAGTGCATCCTTTACATGATGGTTATTGGCTGTAGTAATTTAAACCTGAAACTACTGCAACTATCCTAGATAGAGCAAGCAAACTATTGCAACCTTCTTTATATAGGATAGTATGTATAACAGCAGTACTTATAAGTTTTTAATTAAAAGCAAATTCTGTTCATTAAATAATTGGTGGCCTTTCTATCTTTAGTTTTTGAATGGCTTTGAGAATTACGGATCGGATTAGGAAGAGAGAGGAGGAGGAAGAGGAGGAAGAGGAGGATGATGATGATATGATTCTATTTCTTTTACCAATGTTGCATCTGCTTGGTGAACCAAGGGGAAAAAAGCCCCGCCATACATCGATGATAAGAGGCGAGGAGGTTTGATGCGTGCAGTCAACACGTCCGTTGGGAACCCCAAGAGGAAGATGTGATGCGTACAGTAGCAAGTTTTTCCTCAGAAAGAAACCAAGGTTTATCGAACCAGGAGGAGCCAAGAAGCACGTCGAAGGTTGATGGCGGCGGGATGTAGTGCGGCGCAACACCAGGGATTCCGGCGCCAACGTGGAACCTGCACAACACAACCAAAGTACTTTGCCCCAACGAAACAGTGAGGTTGTCAATCTCACCGGCTTGCTGTAACAAAGGATTAGATGTATAGTGTGGATGATGATTGTTTGCAGAAAACAGTAGAACAAGTATTGCAGTAAATTGTATTCGATGTAAAAGAATGGACCGGGTCCACACTTCACTAGAGGTGTCTCTCCCATAAGATAAATAGCATGTTGGGTGAACAAATTACAGTTGGGCAATTGACAAATAGAGAGGGCATGACCATGCACATACATGATATGATGAGTATAGTGAGATTTAATTGGGCATTACGACAAAGTACATAGACCGCTATCCAGCATGCATCTATGCCTAAAAAGTCCACCTTCAGGTTATCATCCGAACCCCTTCCAGCATTAAGTTGCAAACAATAGACAATTGCATTAAGTATGGTGCGTAATGTAATCAATAACTACATCCTCGGACATAGCATCAATGTTTTATCCCTAGTGGCAACATCACATCCACAACCTTAGAACTTTCTGTCACTGTCCCAGATTTAATGGAGGCATGAACCCACTATCGAGCATAAATACTCCTCTTGGAGTTAAGAGTAAAAACTTGGCCAGAGCCTCTACTAATAACGGAGAGCATGCAAGATCATAAACAACACATAGGTAATAGATTGATAATCAACATAACATAGTATTCTCTATCCATCGGATCCCAACAAACACAACATATAGCATTACGTATAGATGATCTTGATCATGTTAGGCAGCTCACAAGATCCGACAATGAAGCACATGAGGAGAAGACGACCATCTAGCTACCGCTATGGACCCATAGTCCAGTGGGTGAACTACTCACTCATCACTCCGGAGGCGACCATGGCGGTGAAGAGTCCTCCCGGAGATGATTCCCTCTCCGGCGGGGTGCCGGAGGCGATCTCCCCGAATCCCCCGAGATGGGATTGGCGGCGGCGGCGTCTCGGAAGGTTTTCCATATCGTGGCTCTCGGTACCGGGGGTTTCGCGACGAAGACTATATGTAGGCGGAAGGGCAGGTCAAGAGGCGACGCGAGGGGCCCACACAACAGGGCCGCGCGGCCAGGAGGTGGGCCGCGCCGCCCTGGCGTGTCGCCGCCTCGTCGCCTCACTTCGTTTTTCTTTCGGTCTTCTGGAAGCTTCGTGGCAAAATAGGCCCCTGGGCGTTGATTTCGTCCAATTCCGAGAATATTTCCTTACTAGGATTTCTGAAACCAAAAACAGCTAGAAACAAAGAATCGGCTCTTCGGCATCTCGTTAATAGGTTAGTGCCGGAAAATGCATAAATATGACATAAAGTATGCATAAAACATGTAGATATCATCAATAATGTGGCATGGAACATAAGAAATTATCGATACGTCGGAGACGTATCAAGGTTGTAAGGGACTTGCCGGAAGGGTGATGTCTACGGGAGCTTCTATTCTTGTAGACAGTGTTGGGCCTCCAAGAGCAGAGGTTTGTAGAACAGCAGCAAGTTTCCCTTAAGTGGATTACCCAAGGTTTATCGATCTCAGGGAGGAAGAGGTCAAAGATATCCCTCTCATGCAACCCCTGCAACCACAAAGCAAGAAGTCTCTTGTGTCCCCAACACACCTAATAGGTGCACTAGTTCGGCGAAGAGATAGTGAAATACAGGTGGTATGAATAAGTAGTAGCAACGGCACCGTAAAAGTGCTTTGCCCGAGACAAGAAACAAGCAGTAGTAACGCAGCAGTAGTAACGCAAGAAAACAAGTAAACAAGCAGCGATAGCGATATTTAGGAACAAGGCCTAGGGATTAGACTTTCACTAGTGGACACTCTCAATATTGATCACATAACGTAACGTATAAATGCATACTCTACACTCTTGTTGGATGATGAACACATTGCGTAGGATTACACGAACCCTCAATGCCGGAGTTAACAAGCTCCACAATAATGCTCATATTTTAGTAACCTTTAGTGTAAGATAGATCAAAAGACTAAACCAAGTACTAACATAGCATGCACACTCGTCACCTTCATGCATATGTAGGAGGAATAGATCACATCAATATTATCATAGCAATAGTTAACTTCGCAATCTACAAGAGATCATGATCATAGCATAAACCAAGTACTAACACGGTGCACACATCTGTCACCTTTGCACACGTGCGTGGAGGAATAAAACTACTTTAATAACATTGCTAGAGTAGCACATAGATAAATTGTGATACAAACACATTGCAATCATAAAGAGATATAAATAAGCACCTCACTATGCCATTCAACGATGAATAAGTATTCTGTGAAATATAGCCTAAGAGACCCACATGGTGCACACACTGTCACCTTTACACACGTGGGACAAGGAGTCTCCGGAAATCACATAAGTAAAACTCACTTGACTAGCATAATGACATCTAGATTACAAGCATCATCATATGAATCTCAATCATGTAAGGCAGCTCATGAGATTATTGTATTGAAGCACATAGGAGAGAGATGAACCACATAGCTACCGGTACAGTCCCGAGCCTCGATGGAGAACTACTCCCTCCTCATGGGAGCAGCAGCGGTGATGAAGATGGCGGTGGAGATGGCAGCGGTGTCGATGGAGAAGCCTTCCGGGGCACTTCCCCGCTCCGGCGTGGTGCCGGAACGAGACTCCTGTCCCCCAGATCTTGGCTTCGCGATGGCGGCGGCTCTGGAAGGTTTTCCGTATCGTGGTTCTTCTTCTCAGGGTTTTCGCGACGGAGGCTTTATATAGGCGAAGAGGCGGCACAGGAGGGTCGAAGGGGTGGCCACACCATATGGCGGCGCGGCCAGGGCCTGGGCCGCGCCGGCCTATGGTCTGGGGGCCAGTGCTCCCCTCCGGTCCTTCCCGGGTGTTCGGATGCTTCCGTGAAAATAGGAACCTGGGTCTTGATTTCGTCCGATTCGAGAATATTTCGTTACTAGGATTTCTGAAACCAAAAACAGCGAGAAAACGAGAATCGGCACTTCGGCATCTTGTTAATAGGTTAGTTCCGGAAAATGCACGAATATGACATAAAGTGTGCATAAAACATGTAGGTATCATCAACAATATGGCAATAGAACATAAGAAATTATCGATACGTCGCGAGACGCTATCACTTACGAGGAAAACTTTAGCCGTATGCATCACACCTTCCTCTTGGGGTTCCCGATGCGTGCAGTGTGACACACGTCCGTTGGGAACCCCAAGAGGAAGGTGTGATCGTACTGATAGCAAGTTTTCCCTCGAAAGAAATCAAGGTTTATCGAACCGAGTAGGAGCCAAGAAGCACGTTGAAGGTTGATGGCGGCGGAAGTGTAGTGCGGCGCAACACCGTGGATTCCGGCGCCAACGTGGAACACTGCACAACACAATCAAAGCTACTTTGCCCCAACGTAAGCGGTGAGGTTGTCAATCTCACCGTACTGTCAAACAAAGGATTAGATGTATAGTGTGGAGATGATGTTTGTTTGCGAAGAACAATAAAAAGAACAAGTATTGCGATGGGATTGTATTTCGATGTAAAGAATTGGACCGGGGTCCACGAGTTCACTAGTGGTGTCTCTCCCATAAGATAAATAGCATGTTGGGTTAACGAATTACGAGTTGAGCAATTGACAAATAAAGAGAGGCATGACAATGCACATACATATATCATGATGAGTACTATGAGATTTAATCAGGGCATTACGACAAAGTACATAGACCGCTATCCGGCATGCATCTATGCCTAAAAAGTCCACCTTCGAGGTTATCATCCGAACCCCTTCCGGTATTAAGTTGCAAACAACGAGACAATTGCATTAAGTATGGTGCGTAATGTAATCAACACAAATATCCTTAGACAAAGCATCGATGTTTTATCCCTAGTGGCAACAGCACATCCACAACCTTAGAACTTTCTGTCCACTGTCCCGGATTTAATGGAGGCATGAACCCACTATCGAGCATAAATACTCCCTCTTGGAGTCACAAGTATCAACTTGGCAGAGCCTCTACTAGCAACGGAGAGCATGCAAGAACATAAACAACATATATGATAGATTGATAATCAACTTGACATAGTATTCAATATTCATCGGATCCCAACAAACACAACATGTAGCATTACAAATAGATGATCTTGATCATGATAGGCAGCTCACAAGATCTAACATGATAGCACGATGAGGAGAAGACAACCATCTAGCTCTTTGCTATGGACCCATAGTCCAGGGGTGGACTACTCACACATCGATCCGGAGGCGATCATGGCGATGAAGAGACCTCACGGGAGATGATTCCCCTCTCCGGCGGGGTGCGGGAAGCGATCTCCTGAATCCCCGAGATGGGATTGGCGGCGGCGTCTCTGGAAGGTTTTCCGTATCGTGGCTCTCGGTACTAGGGGTTTCACGACGAAGGCTTTAAGTAGGCGGAAGGGCAGGTCAGGAGGCGCCACGAGGGGCCCACACAACAGGGCCGCGCGGCCAGGACCTGGGCCGCGCCGCCCTAGTGTGGCGTCGCCTCGTGGCCCCACTTCGTATCTCCTCCGGTCTTCTGGAAGCTTCGTGGAAAAATAGGCCCCTGGGCGTTGATTTCGTCCAATTAGAGAATATTTCCTTACTAGGATTTCTGAAACCAAAAACAGCGAGAAAACAACAAGCGGCTCTTCGGCATCTCGTCAATAGGTTAGTGCCGGAAAATGCATAATAATGACATATAATGTGTATAAAACATGTGAGTATCATCAATAAAGTAGCATGGAACATAAGAAATTATAGATACGTTTGAGACGTATCAAGCATCCCCAAGCTTAGTTCTACTCGCCCTCGAGTAGGTAAGCGATAACAAAGATAATTTACGAAGTGACATGCTATCATAATCTTGATCAATACTATTGTAAAGCATATGAGATGAATGCTTGCGATTCGAAGCAATGA
>NC_061508.1:257259622-257283640 GCF_022539505.1 Lolium rigidum | reverse complement strand
GTATAGGTCGGTGGCACGCCCTTGCACTTCGCAACGCCGCGTGTGACCAGAAGAGCATTGCGGGCCGTCGCTCGGAGGGGTCTCAGCCAGCCGCAGCTCTAGGCTCCCCCCGGCTCTACAGTGTTGACAAGGCCGCTGCCCGCCGGTGGGTTTTGGCAGTCAACAACGGCGACTACTTTTCGAACGACAACTTCTTCCTAGCATCAACGAGATCTTCGATGATATGGCTCTCAAGGGTGACAACACCAACTATGATTCTTCTTCTAGACCATATGTGATATTGAGACATAATGTATTGTACCGCTTATAATTATTAACTTCTTTGAATAACCTGGTCTGGTAAGAGAAGATGTGCGTTCTCTAATGATACGTCTCCGACGTATCGATAATTTCTTATGTTCCATGCCACATTATTGATGATATCTACATGTTTTATACACATTATATGTCGTATTTATGCATTTTCCGGCACTAACCTATTAACGAGATGCCGAAGAGCCATTTGTCGTTTTCTCGTTGTTTTTGGTTTCAGTAAATCCTAGTAAAGAAATATTCTCGGAATTGGACGAAATCAACGCCTGTGGTCCTATTTTGCCACGAAGCTTCCGAAGACCGAGGGAGAGTCGAAGTGGGGCCACGAGGCGGCCACACACTAGGGCGGCGCGGCTCGGGCCCGGGCCGCGCCGCCCGTTGTGTGGGGCCCTCGTGTGGCCCCCCGACCTGCCCTTCCGCCTACATATAGTCTTCGTCGTGAAACCCCCGCATCGAGAGCCACGATACGGAAAACCTACCGTGACGCCGCCGCCAATCCCATCTCGGGGGATTCTCGGAGATCACCTCCGGCACCCCGCCGGAGAGGGGATTCATCTCCCGGAGGACTCTTCACCGCCATGGTCGCTCCCGGAGTGATGAGTGAGTAGTTCACCCCTGGACTATGGGTCCATAGCAGTAGCTAGATGGTTGTCTTCTCCTCATGTGCTTCATTGTCGGATCTTGTGAGCTGCCTAACATGATCAAGATCATCTGATGGATAGAGAATACTATGTAATTCTATATGTTGTGTTTATCGGGATCCGATGGATAGAGAATACTATGTTATGTTGATTATCAATCTATTAACTATGTGTTGTTTATGATCTTGCATGCTCTCCGTTATTAGTAGAGGCTCTGGGAAATTTTTGCTCTTAACTCCAAGAGGGAGTATTTATGCTCGATAGTGGGTTCATGCCTCCATTAAATCTGGGACAGTGATGTAAAGTTCTAAGGTTGTGGATGTGTTGTTGCCACTAGGGATAAAACATTGATGCTATGTCCGAGGATGTAGTTATTGATTACATTACGCACCATACTTAATGCAATTGTCCGTTGTTTTGCAACTTAATACCGGAAGGGGTTCGGATGATAACCTCGAAGGTGGACTTTTTAGGCATAGATGCATGCCGGATAGCGGTCTATGTACTTTGTCGTAATGCCCAATTAAATCTCACAATATTCATCATGTCATGTATGTGCATTGTTATGCCCTCTCTATTTGTCAATTGCTCGACCGTAATTTGTTCACCCAACATGCTATCTTATGGGAGAGACACCTCTAGTGAACTCGTGGACCCCGGTCCATTCTTTACATCCGAAATACAAATCGCTGCAAGTACTTGTTCTTTACTCGTTCTTTGCAAACAATCATCATCCACACTATACATCTAATCCTTTGTTACAGCAAGCTGCGTGAGATTGACAACCTCACTGTTTCGTTGGGGCAAAGTACTTTGGTTGTGTTGTGCAGGTTCCACGTTGGCGCCGAATCCCCGGTGTTGCGCCGCACTACATCCCGCCGCCATCAACCTTCAACGTGCTTCTTGGCTCCTCCCGGTTCGATAAACCTTGGTTTCTTTCCGAGGGAAAACTTGCTGCCGTGCGCATCATACCTTCCTCTTGGGGTTCCCAACGAACGTGTGAGTTACACGCCATCAAGCTCTTTTTCTGGCGCCGTTGCCGGGGAGATCAAGACACGCTGCAAGGGGAGTCTCCACAATCCAATCTCTTTACTTTGTTTTTGTCTTGCTTTATTTTATTTACTACTTTGTTTGTTGCATTATATCAAAATACAAAAAAATTAGTTGCTAGCTTTACTTTATTTACTGTCTTGCACTCTATATCAAAAACACAAAAAAATTAGTTACTTTCATTTTACTTTTGTTACCATGTCTAGTTCTGCACTTGTTACTTCTTCACCTGAGGAACTAGTCTTCACTTTTAAACAAGGGGATGAGGAGAGTTTTAAAGATGCTTGGTCTAGAATTTGCTCAAATGACTCTAAGTTTGCTCCTTAGTAATTTTTATTTTGGTCTTATGATTCGCTATAGATATGCCTTGGATGCTATAGTGGGAGGAGATTTCCTTCATTGCAATGGGGATCAAGCTTTTAATGCCATAAAGAAGTTGGTTGCATCACATGATTCAGCTAATAACTTCGATTCAGCCCTTATTAGCATTTATAATAGATTAAACACTCTTGAGACAAGTGCATCTCGCTTGAATGAAAATTATGGATATGTTCGTAACCGTCTTGATCAAGTTTTAATGAACTCGAACCTTCATTATGGGATCCTACTATTAAAATTGTTATCGGTGACCAAACTCTTCATGCTAATTGTGATATTATGACTGAATTTTGCCTAATGCCTAAGAGTATTCATAAAACTTTGAAACTTTGGGGATTCGTTGAAGGGGGAGAAGGAATAATTCTTATTGATAACTCTGTTATAATTCCTAAAGGAATAGCTGCGGGTGTGCATACAACCATTCTTGGGAGAACAATATCCATTGATTATCTTGTTATTGAATGTGCGAGAACAGGACAAATCACACTCGGAAGATCCCCGCTCGAAACTATTGGGAGCAGATCATAGATATGGGAGAAGGCACCCTAAAATTCACCTCTACACCCGGGGTAGACATATATTCCCTAAGCCAAAGAGTAAGAAAAAGAACAAGAAAGGTAAGGGTAAAGCCCAAGGTAATGCCGATGATCTATCTCTTGATAACACTTGATACACACTTTCTGCGCCTAGCTGAAAGGCGTTAAAGAAAAGCGCTTATGGGAGACAACCCATGTTTTTACTACAGTATTTTTGTTTTATATTTGAGTCTTGGAAGTTGTTTACTACTGTAGCAACCTCTCCTTATCTTAGTTTTGTGTTTTTTTGTGCCAAGTAAAGTCTTTGATAGTAAGGTTCATACTAGATTTGGATTACTGCGCAGTTACAGATTTCTTTGCTGTCACGAATTTCGACCTGCCCTCTCGTAGGTAGCTCAGAAAATTAAGCCAATTTACGTGCGTGATCCTCAGATATGTACGCAACTTTCATTCAATTTTAGCATTTTCATTTGAGCAAGTCTGGTGCCTCAATAAAATCCATCTTTACGGACTGTTCTGTTTTGACAGATTCTGCCTTTTATTTCGCATTGCCTCTTTTGCTATGTTGGATGAATTTCTTTGATCCATTAATGTCCAAGTAGCTTTATGCAATGTCCGAAGTGTTAAGAATGATTGTGTCACCTCTGAACATGTTAATTTTTATTGTCCACTAACCCTCTAATGAGTTGTTTCGAGTTTGGTGTGGCGGAAGTTTTCAAGGATCAAGAGAGGAGAATGATGCAATATGATCAAGGAGAGTGAAAGCTCTAAGCTTGGGGATGCCCCGGTGGTTCACCCCTGCATATTTTAAGAAGACTCAAGCGTCTAAGCTTGGGGATGCCCAAGGCATCCCCTTCTTCATCGACAACATTATCAGGTTCCTCCCCGAAACTATATTTTTATTCCGTCACATCTTATGTGCTTTACTTGGAGCGTCGGTTTGTTTTTGTTTTTGTTTTGTTTGAATAAAATGGATCATAGCATTCATTGTGTGGGAGAGAGACACGCTCCGCTGTTGCATATGGACAAATATGTCCTTAGGCTTTACTCATAGTATTCATGGCGAAGGTTGAATCTTCTTCGTTAAATTGTTATATGGTTGGAATCGAGAAATGCTACATGTAGTAATTCTAAAATGTCTTGAATAATTTGATACTTGGCAATTGTTGTGCTCATGTTTAAGCTCTTGCATCATATACTTTGCACCTATTAATGAAGAAACACCTAGAGCTTGCTAAATTTGGTTTGCATATTTGGTCTCTCTAAAGTCTAGATAATATCTAGTATTGAGTTTTGAACAACAAGGAAGACGGTGTAGAGTCTTATAATGTTTACAATATGTCTTTTATGTGAGTTTTGCTGCACCGGTTCATCCTTGTGTTTGTTTCAAATAACCTTGCTAGCCTAAACCTTGTATCGAGAGGGAATACTTCTCATGCATCCAAAATCCTTGAGCCAACCACTATGCCATTTGTGTCCACCATATCTACCTACTACATGGTATTTCTCCGCCATTCCAAAGTAAATTGCTTGAGTGCTACCTTTAAAATTTCCATTCTTTACCTTTACAATATATAGCTCATGGGACAAATAGCTTAAAACTATTGTGGTATTGAATATGTACTTATGCACTTTATCTCTTATTAAGTTGCTTGTTGTGCGATAACCATGCTTCTGGGGACGCCATCAACTACTCTTTGTTGAATATCATGTGAGTTGCTATGCATGTCCGTCTTGTCTGAAGTAAGAGAGATCTACCACCTTAATGGTTGGAGCATGCATATTGTTAGAGAAGAACATTGGGCCGCTAACTAAAGCCATGAACCATGGTGGAAGTTTCAGTTTTGGACATATATCCTCATTCTCATATGAGAACACTAATTGTTGCTACATGCTTATGCATTAAAGAGGAGTCCATTATCTGTTGTCTATGTTGTCCCGGTATGGATGTCTAAGTTGAGAATAATCAAAAGCGAGAAATCCAAAATTCGAGCTTTCTCCTTAGACCTTTGTACAGGCGGCATAGAGGTACCCCTTTGTGACACTTGGTTAAAACATGTGTATTGCGATGATCCGGTAGTCCAAGCTAATTAGGACAAGGTGCGGGCACTATTAGTATACTATGCATGAGGCTTGCAACTTGTAAGATATAATTTACATAATACATGTGCTTTATTACTACCGTTGACAAAATTGTTTCTTGTTTTCAAAATAAAAGCTCTAGCACAAATATAGCAATCGATGCTTTCCTCTTTGAAGGACCTTTCTTTTACTTTTATGTTGAGTCAGTTCACCTATTTCTCTCCACCTCAAGAAGCAAACACTTGTGTGAACTGTGCATTGATTCCTACATACTTGCATATTGCACTTGTTATATTACTTTACATTGACAATTATCCATGAGATATACATGTTACAAGTTGAAAGCAACCGCTGAAACTTAATCTTCTTTTGTGTTGCTTCAATACTTTTACTTTGATTTATTGCTTTATGAGTTAACTCTTATGCAAGACTTATTGATGCTTGTCTTTAAGTGCTATTCATGAAAAGTCTTTGCTTTATGATTCAGCTTGTTTACTCATGTCATTACCATTGTTTTGATCGCTGCATTCATTACATATGTTTACAATAGTATGATCAAGGTTATGATGGCATGTCACTCCAGAAATTATCTTTGTTATCGTTTACCTGCTCGGGACGAGCAGGAACTAAGCTTGGGGATGCTGATACGTTTCCGACGTATCGATAATTTCTTATGTTCCATGCCACATTATTGATGATATCTACATGTTTTATACACATTATATGTCGTAATTATGCATTTTCCGGCACTAACCTATTAACGAGATGCCGAAGAGCCAGTTGTTGTTTTCTGCTGTTTTTGGTTTCAGAAATCCTAGTAAAGAAATATTCTCGGAATTAGACGAAATCAACGCCCAGGGTCCTATTTTGCCACGAAGCTTCCAGAAGACCGAGGGAGAGTCGAAGTGGGGCCACGAGGCGGCCACACACTAGGGCGGCGCGGCCTGGGCCTGGGCCGCGCCGGCCTGTTGTGTGGGGCCCTCGTGTGGCCCCTGACCTGCCCTTCCGCCTACATATAGTCTTCGTCGCGAAACCCCCAGTACCGAGAGCCACGATACGGAAAACCTTACTGTGACGTCGCCGCCGCCAATCCCATCTCGGGGGATTCTGGAGATCACCTCCGGCACCCTGCCAGAGAGGGGATTCATCTCCCGGAGGACTCTTCACCGCCATGGTCGCCTCTGGAGTGATGAGTGAGTAGTTCACCCCTGGACTATGGGTCCATAGCAGTAGCTAGATGGTTGTCTTCTCCTCATGTGCTTCATTGTCGGATCTTGTGAGCTGCCTAACATGATCAAGATCATCTATCTGTAATTCTATATGTTGTGTTTGTCGGGATCCGATGGATAGAGAATACTATGTTATGTTGATTATCAATCTATTACCTATGTGTTGTTTATGATCTTGCATGCTCTCCGTTATTAGTAGAGGCTCGGCCAAGTTTTTGCTCTTAACTCCAAGAGGGAGTATTTATGCTCGATAGTGGGTTCATGCCTCCATTAAATCCGGGACGATGTGACGAAAAGTTCTAAGGTTGTGGATGTGCTTGTTGCCACTAGGGATAAAACATTGATGCTATGTCCGAGGATGTAGTTATTGATTACATTACGCACCATACTTAATGCAATTGTCCGTTGTTTTGCAACTTAATACCGGAAGGGGTTCGGATGATAACCTCGAAGGTGGACTTTTTAGGCATAGATGCATGCTCGGATAGCGGTCTATGTACTTTGTCGTAATGCCCAATTAAATCTCACAATATTCATCATGTCATGTATGTGCATTGTTATGCCCTCTCTATTTGTCAATTGCTCGACTGTAATTTGTTCACCCAACATGCTATCTTATGGGAGAGACACCTCTAGTGAACTGTGGACCCTGGTCCATTCTTTACATCTGAAATACAAATCTGCTGCAATACTTGTTCTTTACTGTTCTTTGCAAACAATCATCATCCACACTATACATCTAATCCTTTGTTACAGCAAGCCGGTGAGATTGACAACCTCACTGTTTCGTTGGGGCAAAGTACTTTGGTTGTGTTGTGCAGGGTTCCACGTTGGCGCCGGAATCCCTGGTGTTGCGCCGCACTACATCCCGCCGCCATCAACCTTCAACGTGCTTCTTGGCTCCTCCTGGTTCGATAAACCTTGGTTTCTTTCTGAGGGAAAACTTGCTGCTGTGCGCATCATACCTTCCTCTTGGGGTTCCCAACGAACGTGTGAGTTACACGCCATCATCTACCATTATGTATGCCCTTAGGTCCAAATGCAAAATCCTGATCCAACCAAATATTGTTGTATTTTGTCCTGAAGCATCAAATACGCCTAGCATATTCAACTTAATTCATAATTACTGAAAATTCCAATGCCCACTTGGCTCATTCATGCATAGCAAGAGATGGACAAGGTATAGTCACGCATTGCTAGTTTACAAGGAGTTAGACCTCCTTATAAGTGAGGCTCTTCCACTTGTTATACAAGCATGAGAAGAGAACTTCTACACGCGCTTATCATCCGTTGTCGCCCGCCTCGACACGCCACAGCTATGTCACCACCTTGCGACATGGACAGTGGGCCTCTGAAACCTTGTCCTTTCGAGTCTTGCATGGGAGAAGGGCCAGTGGCGGACCTAGATCAAGGCGCGCCCCAGGCCACCTTCAGTGCTACAGTGGCTATAGAGCAAAACAGTGTCCTATAGAGCTACAATGAAGCCTGCTTGTCGTCGCTGCGCCCCGGGCCCTGGTGGCTTGGGGCCTAGATCCGCCCCTGAGAAGGGCCATAAGGTTTTTGGGAAGCGTTACAGCGTGACTACCATCTTCTTCAACACGGACACCCAAGGAAAACGGCGACTACTTTTCCAACGATGACTTCTTTCCCGACATCAACAAGATCTTCGATGCATGGCTCTCAAGTGTGAAAGCACCAGCGTTGGTTCTTCTTCTAGACCATATGTGATCTTACCTCTTGTTTACAAGATCTTGCTCCTTTCTAGCAATCGGTTTAGACTTGTCGTTGCTTAGAATATTGCTCTTATCGATCTATTTAGACTTAATGTTTACTAGACCATGATAGCGAACATTGTTGCGCCCATTCTATTTTAGATACAATGGTTGTAATTTCATTAACATGAAGGTATAAAATTTAGGTGTTCAAAATTTCCAAATAAATATACTGCTCAATTTTATGATTGGTTAATTCTCAATTTCAATTTATCAAGCCGAGAGGGGATAAATTCTTGAGTCCATTAGGAAGTGTCTTTTCTTTCTTCAAGACCACACATTTTCTGAAAAAGGGGACCAATGCAAACTTATAATTACTCAAGTAAAAAAATAGATACAGAAATCAGATAAGCAATTTCCCACATAACAAGATACCAAGATGAAAAATATATTAGCTTCTTTACGGAATTTATCGTAGCATTTAGCAACCAATTGTGGCCATGACTATGTAAGCTAGACACCGTGTTAACGAAACAAGACTGAGTTACTAAACTAAGAGTTCTCCATTTCTTTAAATAAAATTATATTTGAGTTCAGATTGTTAAAATTAAAATCATAAGCCTCTTATCTATAATATCTATAAAGTTGATCCCCACTTTCTTCATTTAATGTTTGCAAGCTGCACATGCACAGTATCCACGTCATCTTATTACCCACATAATCCTGCCTAACTCTGTTCCCCATCATGTTTTGAGCAAAGCCTTCGCCAATATGGTTCTACTACCAGCTGGGTGAAACCTTCAACGGGCCCAGCCCACAATAATATCTATAAAGTTGATCCCCACTTTCTTCATTTAATATTTGCAAGCTGCACATGCACAGTATCCACGTCATCTTATTACCCACATAATCCTGCCTAACTCTGTTCCCCATCATGTTTTGACCAAAGCCTTCGCCAATATGGTTCTACTACCAGCTGGGTGAAACCTTCAACGGGCCCAGCCCACAAATGCTACCTTACTTCAAGGCCAGCCCAACACCGTTTTTTCTTTGCAAAAAAGAAAAAGAAAAAAGAGCGTTCCTTAAGTTCTGTTCTCATCGTCGTCAGTCGTAATAAACCACGACATCCTCCAGCCAGACCAAGCGTCGCCCGTCCGAGACACTTCTTCTCCCACATGTCCTAACTGTTCGACATCCTCCACATCAAGGGTCGCCGTCCATGCTGCTTCGCCTCCCAACTGCTCGCATTGTCTCCTGCATGTCTGGCACTATATCTTCCCCTTCCCTGTCGATATCTCTCTATTCCTCTCCTCGAACCTTGGTCCTCCTCTCTCTATGTATCCCCTTAGCCGATTCTGTTTAATTTAGGTTTTTTTTTCTGTCAGCCATGTGATTTGTTCTGGAATCCAGGTTCGATTTCTTTCCTATTGCCTGAGTCGGGATTCGACGTGGATGTTATACTCCTGATTCCTGAATAGTAGATATGGTGGCTGATTGTTTGTTATATTGGCGTCGTATCAATCAGAGTTATGTGGCTAGCACAGCCTGTATGTAATGGTCATCCAATTTGCCAAGGACTGGTTTTCATGGCTGTATTCTCTAACCTGGTGAGGTCCAGGTATTTCCTTGTCAGTTATCTTCTGCTCAGGGTTTTTGTATGCAAGTCCCAGATTCGGCTCCATGTTGTGAATCAGGGGAAATATGAAGATTTATTTTGTGTGGCCTTGATAGACAGATATATCTTTTATCCATGTGCGCGTCCAATTTCTGGCAGAAAAAGAAGCATGGAATCCATAGTTGCACTGGTTTCACGACTCAGTTGGTCAATTCCACTTTAGGCTTAAGTTTACATGTCCTGGGTGTCTGAATTGGGCAGAGCTGAAGCCATTGCTAAAACTGATTACGTTCGATGCATTTTTTTTAGAGGACCGTTTGATGCATCTAAATCAATGTATACAGGTATTGCGGTTACATTTTACATTTACAAACTACAACAAGCAACAAAATCGAATAGCTCACTTGGTTGGAAGCATTAGAAGTGGAAATATTATTGTAAGCTTTGATTTCACATTCTCATAACTATTAACCATATCAAATACTTCTTGGGTCAACTTATGTGCTTCATTAATTCTCCGTGCAAAAGAGGATGTTTGTTGGCCTAAATTCTTACAAATAATTATTATGATTATGTTTTTGATTGTGTGTGATATGTAATACTCTTCACTCTAAATATTATTTTTGATGGGGTTTTTCCAAGCATAATATATATTCGTTACCAATTTTCGCAGCAACGCGCGGGGTATCACCTAGTTCTCATGATAGCCCACTCCCGAATAAATAAAATTTCCCTTCTTTTATATATTCTCATGAAAGAGTTCACCCGGTAAGCACATCTCAAATCTGTTTTCAGTATGTTTTCTTGTAAACTGACGAGTTATATTCTTTTATAACAATGAAATAGCAAGCCTCTTGCCTTGTAATCAAATAATAGAAATTATGCGTGAACCAAATACATATCCTGGAATTAACTTGATGCCTAAACTCAACTTCATATGCACACAATGAGTATAGTAGCAAATACATATCCTGGAGTTAACTTGATGCCTAAACTCAACTTCATATGCACACAATGAGTATAGTAGCAAAGGTGGAGAACTTAAATTTTAGTGAACACTCCAGTCAACTGGAATTAGGTAGAATGATAAATAAGCAACTGCGAAGTTATAATGGGACAAATGAGCTAAAAACGGTGGATGGGGTTGGGATAGATGCTTCACTCAAGCGTAATAGCACATAGTATAGTAGGTGTCCGTACCTTCACAACACTTAACTTGAGATGTAAATTTCGGATAAACCTTCTAGTAACCAAGTGACAAATCGTTTAACCGGTTGTGTATAATGGCTTATGGGAATCATCTGCACCTAGTAATAGTAATTATAACAATGAAACTTGGTGCAGTTTCTTTTAGAGTCCTCTTTCATTTGGTACAGTTTCTCACTGAAGAAGATAATCATTCATCTATTTTGATAGACATGCCAGGAGCCTAATATTTTAGAAATATATAGTCGAATCATTGACAATAACCATACAAAAGATATCGTTCAATTGTCCAGTAAACTTCTGGAACGAGCAATATGTACAAAAAAAAATCTATTTGCGTCAGTGGAATATGAATCAAAGGTTCTCATAGATATTCCTTCTAGTAGGTGAGAAGACCAGATGAATAATCAGATGCACAATAACAACTGGGTGATTTCAGACCGTTGTACTCCTGTCAAAGAACAAATTTTTACAATTTGCTAGGTAGATAGGAACCATTTAGGTGTGTGCAGGGAGGAGCACATAGGAACCATTTGGATGTGTGTAGGGAGTATAAGTTAGTAAAAACATGGAGGACGCAGGACAGAGAGATTAAAAAATGGAGAGCAGCCATGGCCGGCAACCTAGCGCCCGTATTCTCTTGCCTTGGCAAGCCCCAGTAGCAAGCGTCTTCCTTACTATCCTCATTTGTGATCCATGGCGTAGACGGCGCCGCCTGCTCCTCCTCGTCATGGCCCGCTTTGCAGAAGATGGTCATCAAGTCAGCATGCTTCTGTTGACGGCAAGGTCATATCAGTTACCTTGGCAGAAAACGGGACGCCCACAAGGATAGCCTCACCTCCCTGAAATCTTTGCTGACGAGTGATTTCCTCATTCTTAGTATCACTTTCTGGATTTTCTGCTAAAAAATATATCATACATGGTGCTCGTTATGAAAATATGATATATAAGTAATTTTGCCCATGTTAATTTGTTTCTTATATCTATCAAATAATGCATGGATAGCATTGACATTCTTGTAACCAGATGAAATACTCATGATCAAACCATACGAAGGGAGGAAAAGTGGATTGAGTCCAACATACATTTCAGATGCTCACCAACACATGTGGCCAGCTACCTAGGCAAAAAAACGGAATCACTAAAATGGGGAGGTCGAACATTAAAACTGAATCCATCGAAGATTCATGATACGTAACTCCTTAAAACGATGGAGGTCATGGCCTGCGCAGTGCAATCTCACCGCGTCCACGATCGAACTTGGGCTGCTTATGCCTTTGACGTAACTCCCGCGCCACCAGGAGAGCCTAACCCTATTTTGCAAAAGATGAGATGTTTCATGACTGCTCTCATCGAGCCGCCGCGCACCGACCATCTCCGCCGTCTCACCATCGCAACCAAGGAGAGAAGGCAAAACGATGATGAGGCAGAGAAGATTGAGGCGGCAACAAACTTCTTCGCCTCGTGCACATGAAATAGGCCAGCGATGCAGTAACGCTTCTCTCCATTAACTACTCCGGCAAGTCCGTGCCAGTTTCAATCGCCCACAATGCATAACTCAACAGCCGTAGTGACGCTTCGCCCCCCACCACACCAGGTTTTTTTTGCGGTCGTGTGGAGGACTGCACTGGCATGCGAGAATCAAGGCCCGCATCGACCCGGCCCCATCTCCTCCACTCTTCATTAAGCAAGGCCTGCCAACGGGTGATGAAGCTATCAGCCCAGTTAACCAGAGAACGGCTAGGTCGGTTTGGGTAGTAGAGGCCCATGTAATGTTGGGCTGGTGTTTGACATGAATTGACAGTGTAGTCTGATTGCAGTAACATTTCAGCGATATAGGATAATCTGGTGCGTTAAAGAGCTGGATCCAACGGTCTAGAGCCCTAAATCGTTGTGGGAGAGCCTAGGTAGTTCCATCTTACTGTTAACTAATACGTAGTATAATATACTATATGGTAGTTTGCATGACTAGTTTAATCTCTACTATTTTAATCATGTTTTTATCTACTATTTGTATGGATTAAAAAAATGAAAAAATTGCTCATATTTCAAACAATCCAAAAACAATAGTATAGGCATTATTGGTTTTGTTACATTTGTTGTGTCCCTTAAGCCTCCTCCATTTAGGGTGTGAATTGCAGGATGTAGCTGTTAGCTGTATATATCTGTATATTGTAGTTTTCCCATATGTTAGGGGGCTTCTTGCATATTTGCACCTGTACATATACTATATATTGTGGCCTTTGGCCCCCTGGTAATACAACAAGCATATTACCCTAACATGGTATCAGAGCTCTAGGTTAGCTCCTTGCAGCCGCCGTCGTTGCCCGTCCCGGCAACTCGCCGCCGCGTCCGACCGCCGCCACCGCCTCTTTCCCGCGCCCTGGCCCTCTTCTTCCCCGGCCACCCATCCGCCCCCCGCCCCCACGCCGTCGGCCCGTCTCCACGCCGCCGGCCCTCCTCCGCTCCGCCGGCCGCCCGCCGCCCCCGGACGCCCTCCTCCGCCTGCCGTCCTCGGCCGCCCCCGACCGCCCGCCGTTTTGTCGCCAGCCACCCGCCGCCGCCCGCCGTCCCCAGCCACCCGCCGCCGCCCGCCCGCCGCCGCCTGTCCTACCCCAGCCGCCCCGTCCGCTCTGCAGTCGGTTTCTCGTCGAGTTGATCTCGATCTCGATCTGAGCAGTTTCGTCCGAGCAAAAAAAATTGTCTTCCTCTTCGGGCTATGTTGCGATTCCTCGCTGCCCGTGATCTTTGATGGCGCGAATTATCCTGATTTCGCTGCCTTCATGCGCGTCCACATGCGCGGTCTTCGTCTTTGGGGTGTGCTTTCTGGCGAGGTCTCCTGTCCGCCGCGCCCCGTTGCTCCTACGGTGCCCGTTCCACCGCCCGTTGACCTTGCCCCTGATGCTACTCAGGCGGATAAGGATGCAGCCAAGAGTGCTGATGATATTGCTCTGGCTGATTATAACCGGAAGGTCCAAGACCACTCTACTGCCGTTGCGACTTACCGGCTGGATCTGACTGACTACACTCAGTGGATAGATGAGGATGCTCGTGATTCTGCTGTTCTCACCTCCAGTGTTCTGCCTCGGCATGCTCGCTGAGTTCATGGGTCTTCCCACCGCTGCCGATCGGTGGGCTTTTCTTCGTCGGCGCTATCGGCCGTCCGGGGATGCTCCTTACCTGTCCGTGGTCCGCCGAGAGCATGCCCTTCGAGCGAGGTGATTCTACTATTGATGAGTTCTACACTCAGAGTGCTGCTATTTGGCGTCAGCTTGATTCTCTTCGTATAGCTGTGTGTGCCACTTGTCCCTGCTGTCTGACTGTGCGTGCGGATCTGGAGTTTCAGCGCGTTTTTGAGTTCTTGTCGCGGCTCCGTAAGGAGTTTGAGCCGCGCCGTGCACAGCTGCTTGCCCGTGGTCGTGTTCCGCTCTCTGAGGTACTGGCTGAGCTTCGTGCTGAGGAGACTCGTCTTCGTGGTGCTGGTCTTCTTGAGGTTCCCTCTGTACTTGCTGCTCGTGGCCCTCCTGTGCCGTCTGCTCATAGACCTCCTACGCCGCCGGCTTCGTTGCGGTCTCCAGCACCGCCGATACTCTCTACTCCTCCAGTCCAGGGCCAGAGTCAGCCTCACCAGCCTCGTGGTATGACAGCACCTCCCCGCACCTATCGTGGCGGGTCTGGCCACACTCGTCTCTAGCCGCCGGCGCGATGGATCCCAGCTTACGTCGGCGGCACTATACTCGTCGGCAGGCTGGTTCTTCGGGATCTTCTCGTCGTTGCGCTATCCGATCGGGACATTATCCGTGGTCTTCGTGGTCTCGCTCGCTGCTGCGTGTGCTCTTCCTCGACGGGTACTGCTGGTTCTGTGCATGTCTCTTCTGGCACCACGCGACCACCACCTTCTACACAGTCAGGTATGTCATCCCCGTGGTATCTGGATTCTGGAGCTTCTTTTCATATGACTTTTGCGTCTTCTATTCTTTCTGCTCTTCGCTCTCTTGTTTCTCCTGTTCGTGTTATCACGGCCGATGGTACCTCTCTTCCTATTTCCAGTCGAGGCACCCTCTCTACTTCCTATTTCTCTGTTCCTGACGTTTCTCATGTTCCTAGTCTTAAGATGAACCTGTTTTCTGCTAGTCAGGTTACTGATTCTGGTTGTCGCATCATTCTTGATGCTGATTGTTGTGCTGTTCAGGACCGCCGTACATAGGCCCTGGTTGGAGCTGGCCCTCGCAGCCTTGAGTCCCCGGGGCTCTGGGAGTTAGACTGGCTTCGGGTTCCTCCTGCTGACACTTCATCTGCCAGTTCTCCTGCGGTTGCTGCTTCTGTCACTAGATCTTTTCAGTAGTGGCATCATCGGATGGGTCACCTCTGTGGCTCCCATTTATCGTTATTAGTTCGTAGTGGTCTTCTGGGGTCTGTCTCAGGAGACGTGTCTTTGCATTCTTGTCAGGGTTGTAGGTTAGGCAAACAGATTCAGCTTCCCTATCCTACTAGTGCGTCTGTATCTCAGCAACCTTTTGATTTAGTTCATTCAGATGTTTGGGGTCCGGCTCCCTTTCCTTCGAAAGGGGGTCATCGATACTATATTTTGTTTATTGATGATTTTTCGCGGTACACCTGGTTGTTTCTTATGCGCTCTCGCAGTGAGGTCCTCTCTATTTATCAGCGCTTTGCAGCCATGGTTCATACTTAGTATTCCACGCCTATTCGTGTGTTCCGTGTTGATTCTTCAGGAGAGTATATCTCTTGGCACCTGCGTGGTGTTCTTGCTGAGCAGGGCACCCTTGCTCAGTTCTCGTGTCCCGGCGCCCATGCTCAAAATGGTGTCGCCGAGCGTAAGCATCGTCATATTCTTGAGACTACTCGTGCTATGATGATTGCTTCCTCTCTTCCGCCGCATTTCTGGGCTGAGGCTGTCGCTACGTCGACTTACCTCATTAACATTCAGCCTTCTGCTGCCCTTGGAAGACGAAGAAACAGGTAGCGGTTTCCCGTTCGAGTGTTGAGGCTGAGTTGCGGGCTATGGATTTGTTGATTGCTAAGGTGACCTGGTTACGGTGGTTGCTTGCAGATTTCTGGGTCTCTGTTATGACACCCACTCCACTTTTGTCTGACAGTACAAGTGCTATCAGTATTGCACGTGATCCGGTCAAGCATGAGCTGACCAAGCATATTGGTGTTGATGCTTTTTATACACGTGCTCAGCTGCAGGATGAGATTGTTGCGGTTCATTATGTGCCTTCAGATTTGCAGTTGGCGGATTTCTTTACAAAGGCACAGACTCAAGCGCAGCATGACTTCTTACTCTCCAAACTGAGTGTTGTGGATCCACCATGAGTTTCAGGGGGGTGTTAGATGTATATATATGTATATTGTAGTTTCCCCATATGTTAGGGGGCTTCCTGCATATTTGCACATGTACATGTACTATATATTGTGGCCTTTGGCCCCCTGGTAATACAACAAGCATATTACCCTAACAGTAGCATGCTAATGTATGCAAGAACACATATCACATGTAGGTAGTCTTCATAAGTAAGAGTGTCGAATTTACGCTGGAGCTGATTGATAATGGTTGTATTGTTTCGTGCTATCTTCGTTGTAAATGTATTTAAGAGCTATTCTTAACTCTAGGCAAGGTGACTGAATGTATTTTGAAATGGGTAACAACTTAATATTAAATAAGACCGTAAAGAGAAACGAGACAATGTTTATGTTAAAACGTACTTGAAACTCAATGGGGTGAAATGAAACGTTCTCAGGGAGTCGCGAATGTACCACTAGCATGGTTACTAAGTTTAATTAGATTTAATATGTTCGTTGCTACATGTGTGTGAATGTCGTCGTGGTGAACGGACAGATGCCATGGGTAGGGTTATGTTGGGCCAAATGCACACCGTGGGATCCGGAGGAGGGGGATGAAGATGAAACAAACACAAACACACACGATCTACCCAGGTTCAGGGCCCTCGTGAGGAGGTAACACCCCTAGTCCTACATGTCTGTACTATACGAGCTCAACAGGGAACTACAATGGTCTCGTTCTAGATCTTGGCCAAAGGAAGAAGATGAACTCAAGAGGGAGAAGTGTTGGAGATATGCCCAAGAGGCAATAATAAAATGGTTATTATTATATCTTTGTGTTCATGATAAATGTTTGCACCTCATGCTATAATTGTGTTAACCAAAAACATTAATACTTGTGTGTTTTGTAAACATAAAAGAGTCCCTAGTAAGCCTCTTGTTAAACTGGCTTGTTGATTAATAGATGATCATGGTTTCCTGATCATGAACATTGGACGATGTTAATAACAAGATCACATCATTGGGAGAATGATGTGATGGACCCACACCCATAGTAAGCATAGCGTAAGATCAAGTCATTAAGTTCGTCTTGCTATAAGATTTCGATACATAGTAACTTAATCCTTCGACCATGAGATTGTATAAATCACTTACATCGGATGGATGCTTGATTACATCAAACGCCACTTTGTAAATGAGTGGTTATATAGATGGGATTAAGTATTCTGAAGGTATGAGTTGAAGAGCATGGATAAAGCGTGGGATTTGTCCATCCTGATGACAGATAGATATACTTTGGGCCCTCTCGGTGGAATGTCATCCAATAGGTTGCAAGCATGTGACTAGGTCACAAGGAATGTCATATCACGGTACGAGTAAAGAGTACTTATCAGTAACGAGATTGAACTAAGTATGGAGATACCGATGATCGAATCTCGGATAAGTAAAATATCGCGCGACAAAAGGAATTGGTATCGTATGTTAATGGTTCTTTCGATCACAAAGTCATCATTGAATATGTGGGAGCCATTATGGATCTCCAGGTCCCGCTATTGGTTATTGATCGGGGAGGTGTCTTGATCATGTCTACATAGTTCACGAACCGTAGGGTGACACACTTAAGGTTCGATGTTGTTTAAGTGGATATGGAATATGAGATGGAGACCGAATGTTAGGTGGGCCTACCGAAGATGACATGGTAGGAGCTCTTGAAGGGCACAACTCCAAACATGATCATCTCTTCGCGGAAATTGTTAACATCGCCGAAGGCCACGGGAAGTTTGATGCTGCCCAGGGAGTTTGTCTTTTTACCCGGAACTACACCATGAAACTTAGTGGTGCTGTGCTTAAGCTGCTCCTTGGTAAGGTTCATCCTCTCCAGAGTCTCCAGGTACATGATGTTTAGGCTGGCTCCGCCATCCATAAGGCATTTGGAGAAGTCATGCCCGTCGATGCGGGGACTAACAACCAGGGCGTAGCACTCTTTTGGAATGACAGTCGGATGATCTTCCCTGTCGAAGGTGCAGGGTTTTTCCGACCACTTGACGTATTGTGTCACCGCCGGAACCGTGGCATTCAGGACCCGGAGGGCCGATTTCCTGGCCCGGACCGTTGGGGTTCCGAGGAAAGTGTGGTAAGCACCAGCACTCTTTTTGACGAAGGGGCTGGATTTGTTAGCTGCGGAACTCTCTTTGGGATCCGGCGAAGCTTCATCCTCTTCCATCGCCTCAGAACTGTCCCCATCCTTTTCCTTGTTCTTGCCCTTGCCTCCTTTGCCGCTCGGGTGGTGCTTCCGGGGGCGCTTGTATCCTGCTTCCGGGTCAGTTTTGAGATCGTTGACCCACTTGCAGTTGCGATTGGTGTGGGAGGACTTGCCAGTAGGTGGATCAATGTGAGCCAGGCATGGCATATCCATGTATTCTTCGTAGGTTTGGGGAGCGCGGAACCCAGCAACGGTGACCTCGCCAGCGCGATGCTGGCCCCTGCCGAGTCCACCACCACGGCCACAGCCTCTTCCGCCTCCTTGACCTCCGCGTAGGAACGTCATGGCTACCATGTCGGATCCGCCGCTCTTCTGGTCGTCAGAGGGGTTCTTCCGTTTGTTTTTGTTGTTGCTGTAATCACGATTCTTCTTTTGCTGATGCAGGGGTATGGATGTGGCCGAGAGCTCTCCACCTGTGTCATCATCAGTGGCGGTATGAGTGCTGGAAATGCCGATCATGTCGTCGAAGGTCAACTTGTTCTCGTTGATCAGGCAAGTGAGCTTGAGCCAGAGCAGCCCCCTCTTTGCAAGCTACCCATGAAAGCTAGCATTGATGTGCGATTATCCACGTTCTCGCACTCCTTTCTTATTGCTAACCACCGAGTGAGGAAAGCTCGAGAGGTTTCATTCTTCTTCTGGATACACGCCTGTAAGTCGCTTGTTGTGGCGGGTCTTTTGTAGGTGCCCCTGAAGTGCTTCTCAAAGGCGATCTTCGGGTCGAACCAGCAAAATATGAAGTTTTTCTCGAGGTCGCTGAGCCAAGTACGGGCTAAACCAACAAGGTACACCTGGAGCATGCGACAGGCAACATTGGGGGTCCCTCCGGCAAAGTTGACTGCGTTGAAGTAGTCATCAATCCAGGTATCGGGCCTCTCACTACCGTCATAATGCTTCAGATTTTCGGGTAGCTTGAGGTTCAAGCCTTTTGGGCCGATGTATTCATCTCTATACTCGTTGAGACATTATGACGGATCATCCCGCCAAAGCACTTTGGGCCGATGTATTCATCTCTATACTCGTTGAGACATTCCTGTGCGTCGCACAAGCCGTTGCGGGCGGGAGATTTTGAGCGGGAACGGGATCTCCGGCCTCCGCCTCCACCTCCTCCACTGGGTGGTGGGGAGGGAGATCTGCGAGGGGGGCGATGAGACCTTTTGCTTCCGCCTTCTTGTTCTTTGCGTCCTTCTTGCTACTGACTCCGGCTTCAGTGGCTGCCTTCTCCATGATGGCGGTCGCCTCCCTTACTCCGGCTTCTGCGAGGCTCAGGCTCTTGTTCTTAGTTCCTGCTCCTGCGGGGCTCAGGCGTGCGCTCCTTGTTCCGATTCCTCTGAGGGACCACGTTGTCGCGGATGTTAATTACACCAGGCCCATGGGTCTGGTGTTTCCGAATGGACTGCGTCGGCGAGGTGGCGGAGGAGGACGCGGATTCCGGGATGGAGGTGACGGGTTCCGGTACTTGTCCCTGCCAGTGTACATCGGATCATTTCCCTTGTTTGGTCCGTCGGAGGTGTTTTTGAGGGTACGAGGATCGGATTTGGATGTTCTCTGGTTCTTCTTCTGCGCTCCGTGGATCCGGTGCACGATTCTTCGTCACGACGCTCCCTTCCTGAGGCGTCCTTCTGTGCGGTGGATACACATAGTTCCGGGTTGGATTCCATCCTGTGCGAAGTATCTGCCTTACTGTGTTGCTTCATTGCTGAGGCGACAGGTGTGCGGAGGTGGTTGATGTTGATTTCCTCATCGTTTTTTGCCAGAAGCTCCGCAGCCTTCATCATGTTATCCTTTGGAGTTGCGAGCGGCTGATGATTGGTGGGGCTGTCAATGTTGATCTTGCGAGGGTGAATGGCTTCCTGTCGGATCCTTTCTGCTTCCTTGATGGCATTGCCTATGATCGACTCCCACCGCTCTCGGAGTGCTTTGGCCTGCTGCAAATATTCTACGGTAGTGTGCTCTTTCTCCTCAACCCGTTCCAGCAACTCCTCCGCATCTTGCCTTTCTTCCAGCATTACTACGGCTGTGTTGGCAAACCTTTCCATGGTAGCCAGCAGTTCCTTCCTTTTGGCTTCAAGAGCTTCCGGGTTTGCGGCTTCTTCCGGAGTTATTGGCTTGGTTAGGATTTCCGAGTTTGAAAAAAACACCCCGGCATGCCTGCCTAGCGAGCTCTTATATTGACATGTCTTCCCCGTGTTCGAGGACGCGTCCTTCTCCAGGATCCGGCACAATGCGATAGCGCATCCGTTGCGGGGTCTCCGGATTGGACGGGCCTGGAATATCGGCGTCGGGCGGAGTCGCTTCTGCGTCAGTTCCTTGCTCCAGCCCAGTTAAGGTCACAAGGACCTCCTTTGGCGGCGCGGATTCTGCCTCAGCTTTCTCCTCATCCTCCAACTCCTTCATAACACGGTTGTATTCCTCTGTGTCCATGGAGGATGATGTAATATCCCAGGATTCGAGACAATTGCGGGGTAGATTTTAGAAAGGGATGTGCATTGCATCGTAAAATCTTGGGAAATTTCGCCCTTTATTGCAAACTACATCTTAAGGGGGGACAAGTTTCTCTCTCGACACCATATAGGGTTAGGGTTTCGAGAGTGCGATAAACTTGGACCTTATCTTTTCTTAACTTAGGTTTTCGAGAAGAGAGGCGAACATTTCACATCTTAACTTAAGTTGCATGATTGAATTTAAACAAGTGAGTTTGAAATTCAAACCTCATTAAGTCAAATTATAATTGAAATAAAGAATAATTTATAAAATAATACTATATAATTAGAAAATTATGAATATGAAAGAATACAAGTATATAAGAAAAGCTTATTAGGGAAATTTGAGCTTTATTGATCATCACACACAAATTTACATTGTCTTTACAATATTCATATGAATATTACAACATACATTTCTGAAATTGGATAAATGGAAAAGGAAAGGAAAAAATTACAAATAATAGAGACTAGCTGAACTTCTTGACCAACATGAGATTGAGACATTCTTGATCAACATTGATCCCTGCATTCACAAACACAAAACAGAAATCACCATTAGGCCAAGTGGCAAAGCCACTTGGCAAGTTAGTCAAGAAAATGTGAATTGGAAGGATAACACCAAGCCAGCCGAGCTGATCCACTCACACACACAAGTTCCAACATGGAACACACATGCAGCTCACAAGGCTGTGTGCATGCACACCAGCACACACAGTCAAGGGAGTCACCATTTAGCACCAGGCCTTGCTGTCGACCAAGGAGGCAAGGGAAAGGTTCATATAAAAAAGTTTCAGCAGCCAAACCCTACCCGCTCATCGACAACATCTCCACAAGGGTAAGAACAGAAGAACACAAAGAACAGGAAGAACACCACAGTAGCCAAAGCTACCAGAAACAGTTCCACCAAGAACTGCTTGATGTTGAGCAAGGATTGATGGAGTAAACCATCACCAGCAAATCAAGAGGAGCAGGGAAAGCATAAGCAATCATCCAGAAGCAAAACCCCTACACCAGCAACATTTCTAGGAGCTGGATTGAGGTATAACCAAAAAAATCCATGAGCAAGCATCTGTTTTGCTCATAAATAAGCATGTGCATCACACATACACAAGCCAGGGGTTGGGATTACCCAGTTTATATCATCATATGGTGTAAACCACTTGATGCTGGCAAAATAGAGATCTAGCCAGAAGAAATAAATCCTAGTGAAGTATTAGTCAAGCCAAGTGTATCACCACTACACCCAACTAAAGTATTAAGCAAGGATTTGATCCACACCCAGCTAGCCCAACTCACCTAGCACCTAATGGTTTAGTTAACCATCAGACAGATAGACAGATGGTTGGCTATTTAATTTTTCAACATCAAAGGCTAATGGAAATCCAAAAGAGGATCAACCAGTAAGTATTCACCAAGCCACAACAAGCCACATAAAGGGGAGCTACTCTAGAACAACAAAGACCTACTGCTAGAGTCACCTCAACCACAAAAACATTAAGCCAAGTAAGTATATCATTACCCAGAAGGGTTCAAAGTGAGCTAGGGTCCCCAAAAAATGGTTGGCATCCCTCTAGCTCAAGAAAATCAATTAAAAGAATCATTAATGCATAACAGTTCATCTCATTTATCCATGGAATCAAACCAAAATGTACAGATAAATGAATTACACAAGCAACCAGTGACATAGACACTTGCAAATGATCCAGAGGATCACTGCAAGCAGCAGTAAATGCTTTATCAAGCAAAAGCATGCACCAGCACCAAATATGGAGCCACACAGGCACAGAGATAAGCAACAATCAGGCACAGACAGTAGGTTAGCAAGCAACCAACAAGCAGCTGATGATCACATGATCACCAGAGCTTGCTAGAGCATGCTAGGGCATGCTAGAGTCAAGCCTAGCATCAATACATCAAACATTTACTGAAGTAGCCACAGATAATTAACAATTGCATCACAGAAATTGTGTAAACAATTTTATAATTGTATCCAGAAGCACATCATCAAGGAATTGATGCATATAGACAATAGCTAAGCCAAGCAGAGCCCTACCATGAGCCAGAGCTCAATAAATATTACACACATACAGCACTGGCCCTTGCTAAAGCAAGGATTACTCACAGTAATCAAGCCAGGGGCAAGAATTATGACTACACATGATCATCCAGTAACAGCAGCAGCAGCTGGAACAACCTGGCAAGCCATGAGCATCACAGCATGCTCATGAGCAAGTGTAGGAGTGCCACAGCAGAAGCAATCGCGTGAGCATGAGCATAGGAATAGCAGCACAAGCAGAGCAGCAACACACGCATGACCACAGAAGCAACAACATGACAAGCTAGGGCACGCAACAGCAGCAGCCAGCACATACAGCAGCAACACAGGGCCATGGATGCCAAGGCATCCAGGGGAAGGAGAGAAGGTTGAACAGGCAAGAGAGAGAAGGGAGAAGCACATACCTGGGGAGGCACATGGCCGACACGGACATGGAAGCCACGGCGGCACACGCCGAGCACACGGCGGCGCCAGGCTAGGCCAAGCCAAGCCACGGCGACCACCACGGCACCCCAGCGCAGCACCTTGATAACCCACAAGTATAGGGGATCGCAGCAGTCTTCGAGGGAAGTAAAACCCAAATTTATTGATTCGACACAAGGGGAGGTAAAGAATACTTATAAGCCTTAACAACTGAGTCGTCAATTCAGCTGCACTCGGAAAAGCACTAGTAACGGGGGTGATGTGAAAGTAGCGAGTGATATGAGAGCAAGTAGTAACAAGTAACACAGCAGCGAGTAATAGTAACACAGGAGCAATGGCACCGGAAGATAGTTGATACTACTTCCAATGACATGTAGAACGAGTATATGATGATGAAAGATGGACCGGGGTTCCCGACTATCTACACTAGTGGCAACTCTCCAATAACAAGTGTTGGGTGAACAAATTACTGTCGGGCAATTGATAGGATTGAAATAGCATTAAGACAGAATATCAAGATCATTAATCATGTAGGCATGTTTTCCAATTATAGTCGTACGTGCTCGCAATGAGAAACTTGTACAACATCTTTTGTCCTACCAGCCGGTGGCAGCCGGGCCTCAAGGGAATCTCATTGGATATTAAGGTACTCCTTTTAATAGAGCACCGGAGCAAAGCATTAACACTCCGTGAAAACATGTGATCCTCACATCACCGCCATCCCCTCT
>NC_061508.1:257225773-257259522 GCF_022539505.1 Lolium rigidum | reverse complement strand
TAAGATGCGATCTAATATATTACTGAGATATCCGGGCAATTAAGCCCAACTTGGTATAAAAGGCCGATCCACGCACTCCTTCTATATATATATTTCTTCAAACCATCTTGATCGCGGCCCACCTCTGACTTGGTCAAATTCTGGTGATAACAGCCGTTTTCCTTGGTCATCCATGTTGAAGAAGCCAGTAGTCACGCTGTAACGCTTCCCAAAACCTTATGGCCCTTCTCCCGTGCAAGAATCGAAAGGACAAGGTTTCAGAGGCCTACTGTCCTAACTTGCGGTGCACACCGCAAGGTGGCGGCATAGGTGTGGCGTGTCGAAGCGGGCAACAACGGAGTATAAGCGTGTGTATGAGTCCTATTCTCATGCTTATATAACAAGTGGAAGAGCCTCACTTATAAGGAGGTTTAACTCCTTGCAATCTGGGGGTTTTCAAAAAAAAAAAAATCCTTGTAATCTGGCAATGTGCGACTAAACATTTTAATGAGCCAAGTGGGTCTTTGGAATTTTCAGTAATTATGAATTAAGTTAAATAGGCTAAGCATATTTTATGCTTCAGGATAAAATCTAGCAGTATTTGGTTGGATCATGATTTTGCATTTGGACCTAAGGGCATGCACAATGGCAGATAACACACGTCTTCTCATAGGAGTCCAGGTTATTCAAAGGCGACAAAAATTATAAGCGGTACAATATATTATATCTCAATATCATATCTAACAATTAATGAGAATTAATTAAATTTTAGTACTCCTCCATCCTAAAATATATGGCACCTTTAAATTTCGCTGGTCAACGAGTCAATAATTTGACTATAATGTGTACTTATAATATATTCATATATTTTGTAAATATATACTCCCCATCCGAAAGAGGATGTCGGAGATTTGCATAAATTTAGATATATCTATACACTAAATTGCTCCAGATGCATCCAAACTTAGAAAAGTCAGTGATATCCTTTTTTGGATGAAGGGAGTATGAAATAAAAGAGATTTGCAAGACAAATGTAGCGGTCAAAGTTGTATATCAAAGATCGTGCGAAAAAATCGGGGCTTATTTTCTAGAATGGTGGAAGTAGAAAATTATGTTGTTAAAAGTATAATGCAGAAAACAGACTTTCTTAATTTCTAAGAAATCATATTGCAAAATTCTTTTTTCTTCCCCTGCCCCATCAATCTAACGTGACCCACCCCACTATACATACCCTAAAAAACCACTAATGGAAGGAAAATGCAAATTAGCAAGGAATTAATGAGTACTCAATTTTAGGATGGTGGGAGTAGGAAATTATATTGTTAAACACATGGTATAATAGAGAAAATAGACTTTCTTAGTTTCTAAGAAATCATGTCGAAAAACTATATTTTTCTTGGTTATCATCCCTGCCCCATCAATCAAATAACCAACCCTTAAAAAAAAAACTAATGGAAGGAAAATGCAAATTAGCAAGGAGTTAATGAGTACTCAATTTTGGCAAAGTGCCAGCTGCGCACGACCATTAAAGCGCCATGTCACGGCCTGCCACAGCTCAGCTGCAATACCATCGATACCCTTCACCGCCGAAGAACGGCAACACCTAAGACTACCATCCAAGGGTATACACGTCATTTTGTGCAGGCTCTTAACGATCACAGTTCATCCGTTCAATAAAATATTCCACTTTTAAAACCATTTCCGTGCAACCTTTTTATGCCCGAGACAGTAGGAGGACAAGAGAGCGAGGGCGACCAATAAATTCCTATTTTTCCCACGCGATTTTTTTCTGGGATTCCCCCGCCTCTTGTTCCAATCGATTGGTGGGCGTCCTCGTTCTTGGCTTCCCCGATCGAATCCGTGGGAAGCCAGAAATTATTCTCTTCCCGCTGCGTTTGTGATTTGAGTTCTTGATTTGTTCGCGAGGAGCCACCATGAGCGCCGGAAGTGCGAGTTTTCTCGAGATCCAGCCCTCCGAGCTGGCATTCCCCTGTAAGTCGTCTACAGATCTTGTCTCCGGTCGAATTGTTAGGATCGCGTCAGGTAATTAACGCTGTGTCTGCTCCGTCCGATGGATCTTGGTCAAAGATGGGATCTTACGATGGAGGCGAGGCCATTGGTCCCTGCCGCCGATTGGATTCGTGAGTCTGATCAGCTCGATTTGTGTAGAGCGCTTTAGATTTAAACTTAGATCATGGCCATAGTGTGTTTTCTGCATATCGGTCGCCTACTGCGTCACGTTCTGTTCTTTCTTCCTCATCTTTTTGCGGGGATTTCAGTTAGTTTTCGTCTTGTGTTTTTTTTTTGATGCGCATGAAATCTCAGGCTTCGAATGTGCACTGCACATTGTTTTTTTTTTCAAAATGGGGAACATAGCCCCAGCCTCGATGCACATAGCCTTATTTATTGCATAGCTTCATAAGTTCAGAGTTTTTACATCTCATGGATCGCAGAGTGTGTACATGAAAATCAACCAGCGCATTGTGTACAATCATCTTTATGGTAGTCTGTTGCCTTCCAGGAGCTTGGGATCTCTCTAACAAATACGTGTACCTTAGCTACATCATCTGGTATTTGTGAGTTGCTTGAAATGAAATGTGCCTGCAATTTACATTTGTGTTTAGGATTCGATATTATGGTCATTGCATCGGATTGCGATGTGTTAGATTTCTTCTTCAGTAATCATCGTTTTGTTTCTTCTGTTTGCTTGCCTACCGCATCTTTGCATTGGATATCTAGAGGTTTGCACTGTCTTCCATGCTCAAAACGCGCCTGAACTTGTATTTATACATGCAGTTGAATTGATGAAGCAGAGCTCGTGCTCCATGCAACTCACCAATAAGACTGACCAGTATGTAGCATTCAAGGTAATCTGTCATATTTTTTCAATACTATATGCTTCATTCTTTTATTAGTGTTCATATTCATATATTTTGTTCTAATAGACAAGATCATCGTTCGCAGGTCAAAACAACCAACCCAAAGCAGTACTGTGTGCGCCCTAATATTGGTGTTGTACTACCTGGATCGACTTGTGATGTCACAGGTAGCTGCCTGTCTATTATATAGGGATAAATAGCTTAGTGCAAGAAAATGTCTGCTTAACTTGCTCAGATTTCTATTTAGAAGTACCCTTAGCATTTTCTCTCTTGTTAGTGACAATGCAAGCACAGAGGGAGGCACCTGCTGATCTGCAGTGTAAGGATAAATTCCTAGTTCAAAGTGTTGCAGCTGAGAATGGTGCTGCAACTCAAGATATTACTGCACCAATGGTACCTACTCTGACACTACATTTGTTGTAATTTCTGTCAATTTGTTCCTTGGTGCACACATCCTCATGTCATTCATTTATGTGGTTTCATGATGACAGTTCAATAAGGAGCCAGGGAAGGTTGTTGATGAATGCAAGCTGCGTGTAATATATGTTCCAACATCTACACCTGGCTCGATTTCTGAAGAATCCGAACAAGGAAGTTCTGCTCGTTCCTTTGAAAATGGGACCCCTAATTCCACAATGCCACAATCTGTAAGTCACTAAGTTAGCTTTTTTTTTCCCCTAGTTTTAATGAAATTTCCAAGGATTTTCTTACATGGTAAATTGAATCTATGTAATGTCCGATGTTTAGGTATTTAGATCTTCTGTTGATACAACGAAGGAGAAGTCCTCCGAGGTATCGTTTATCTAACCTTTATAAATACCTATCTATTTGATATCATCAGTGCCCTGAAGTAAAAAAGGCTGCAATTCGCAAGAACACCTTGGTTTGTTGCATACTTGGACCTTGCAGGAACTGACTAATTTCTATTTATGGGTCGTAGTTTTGATTGTTCAGAAATTTTGAGATAAATCATAGATAATGCCGATCTGGACACTCGGAATGGATCGCTGCAGACTAACTTGCAAACTGCAAGCGATTCTGAATCTTGCTTGCTAGGTAGCATGACCTGTCAATGATAAATATCTGTACCACCATGCCCTGGTATCATCAGGTGGCCCTAACCACTGTGATCTTGTTGTGGTGATAAGACTGATGAGTGAGGTTCATTACCACCATTAGAACTTCATGATATAGGCGACACCTTCCTGAGACTTACTCTTAACTCTCAAATAATGCACTATTACTTGTATCTCTATCGAATTGGGATCTAAAAATAGCTTAGCAGTACTACTACAAAACCCCACAATACCTAGAAAAAAGAGGCATGCCAAGTAGAATATGAATTATGAAGTATTTATTCTACTTTCATAAATTTGGTCCCTCTAGGATTCCTGATTTACTCTCACAGAAGATGAATTTGTGATCTACATGAGTTACCCATTTCTTGGAAACTTTCCACTGCTTGGACTATATGGATTATTTGTAGCACATATGGAAACAAAATTGTATGGTCTTGATGGTATTGGCTACTGTATGTAGGTGTAAAAACTTCTTACAAAAGAGAACCAAATTACATGATCTCTTAGTTGGCACTCTGCATCTCAGAATGCCTTTGAAGTTCTATCTTTTGATAAAATGTACTCCGGTCCGTAATTATTTGTTGTAGGCAACTTCCATGATCTCCAAGCTAACTGAGGAGAAGATGTCTGCTGTTCAGCAAAACCAGAAGTTGCGACAAGAGTTGGTAAGTGCTTTTGTAACTGTGATAATTCTAAATTAATGCTGAATTATAGAGTATTATCCTTTAAAAAGATCCATCATTTCTTTGTTTGTTTACCATTTCATCTCAATGGTGACTCAAGGGGTTGTTTATCTCAGTTATTTATGTAAAATTCAACAAATGATATAAATTCTTTTTTCTTTTTTACCTTTTGCTCATCGTGAATAGGGGAAATGTATAGAGCATGGTCTTTTTCAATAAAATCATCGCGCAATAAATCAACAAAACCTAGTCATTTCGCGTTCCCCTTCTAACTTACCTACTACTGTACCGGAGTGGATATGATCTCCTCCAGACATACGCAATGCTTTAGCTAATACACGGAAATGCGGATAATCTACTGCATGTTTTGGCTTCTTGCTTGCGGTTTAACAAAGAAAATTTGTTGATACCATCGGTTTTTTATACGAGCCAACTAAACGCTTATGTTTAGAGCATTATTCAAATTGTCTTTTTTTGCGCGGGCATTTAGATTGTCAATTGATGTAATTATGATGCATGCTCTATTTCTCATAACCATTTACAGTAAGAGAGTGCTCATTGGTGTAGGAAAATCTTTTAAATGTGTTCTTTCAGAGAGAGCCAGTGATTGTTAATGTTGTGTTCTCTAGACTGAACCTTATGGTATTATGTCTAATAAATTTCTTTCTTCATGAAACCTGTCTAAAGTTAACAATATTTCACTCTGGGCTTCAAGTTCAGATGACCTATTAATGGGCAATGCAATTTAAAGTTGTAGTTCATTTTGGCGAAAGTAGACAATAAATCTGTGATGCGTATATCTGCTAAATTCAATTATATAAAAAGTAGTCCCCACTGGCAAATTCAAAGTTTTCATTTGCTGGACTTTTTTTTTCTGTAAACATTATAATATCGAACTTACAGCGGACATGATGATGCATATGCTTTATAATTTGAGTGCTTCTATATGGATTTCATGGATTCTGTGAACATGAACGCAGTTTATCAGTTCATATGATAAAATGTTTATGTTTTCTGTTTGATTCAGGACCTTCTACGCAAAGAGAGCAGCAAAAGCAACGGCGGTTTCTCGATCACCTTCTTGATCATCGTGGGTATTCTTGGCATCGTGGCTGGTTTCATCCTCAAGAAGACATAGAAGAGGTAGTCTCCAACAAAGTTTTACTCCCCAGGAAAGGATAGCAACATGTGGGGTAGCCCTATCCCTTGTGTTTTTCCTCCTAAAAGGAGCGCCTGTTCTAACTTGTAACATCAGCCCCACCTAGAAGCTTTGGTTTGTGTACATTACGTTGTGGTTTTCGTGATTTTATATCGAAGTAGACTTGTTTTAAATCTTAACAGTCGCAACCTATGTCACATTCACCATAACCTTTATTCATTCTGATCTCGTATTTTTGGTACCGTTTCCTTCTCCAGTTTCCTCGATTGTTGGTGAATTTCCGTCAGATGTTTCACTTTCAAGAAGGGATTTTCACTTCAATAAGATGCAAATATCTGGTCATGTGAACTTGGCCATGTAGTATGCATTCAATAGGTAAAGGGAAAGATACCTTTAAAGAAGTAGTAGCCAATAAATCCATCTGAGTGATCAGTCTGAATACAACATGTCTAATTACAGGCTGAATGCAACATGGTGTCGTGTTTCTGTTCCTACTGTTAGGCCTGTAGAAGCGATCTGATCTTCAGGTAGGCACAATAAACTGCTCCGGACGCCCAGGAGACTTCAGGAACAGCCATGCTGCCGCCGCGATTGCGCCGGCCAAGAACCCTAGCAGCAGGCATCCAAACCTCGCCGCGACGAGCCTGATCAGAGAGCAGGGCATGGCTTCATCGGCCGCCGTTGTCTCCTCCGTCGAGTCCCAGTCGCTGGCGCTTTGGCACCGAGTCTTACCCGACGCCGCATCGCTGCCGTTCTGCACTTCCGTGACTCCGGACTCGCCTCCGGCGTCCCATCCGCGGACTGTGTCACCGCCGCCATCCTCGCTGCCGCTCTGGTACATGTCGTCGCCCATGCCTGCCCTCGCCGTTTGTCTCGGTGTCGCACTGTTTGGTACGTCCAGGTTTTAGACTTCGGCGTACGATGGGTCTTGACGGTTGGCGAAGGGGTGCCCATGCGGACGCGTCGCTTGTGTAGTTGTGTGCCGTCGGATCAAACCAGTTATTATCTGATAAATGCAGAGCGGTCCTTTGGATCAGCAACTAACACGTCACGATATATGGAAGTTAGGATTGCAATGTTTTTTTAGAGGAAGTTAGGATTGCAATGTAAAAGCATCATTACGACTTTTTTTGCGAAGTTTTTATTTTTATTTTAAAATAAAGGCAAAAGCTTTTCCACATCCATAATTAAGAAGATAGTGTTCAGTTTTAGGAGAAAACCGAACGAAACCTACAACAATAGGGTCAAGCCCACACAAACAACACAACCAAACACACCCACAAGTCTAACAGAGACCAGAACAACATGGTTGGACCCACTCTAGCCAACACAAGAGACCACAAAGCGACATGAACGAACACTCCAAACACAACACTCCAACACCACGCAGACAAAGTCAGAACATGACATTGCGGGGCACCCATCGATCAACTGCGGATCCATGGTAGGCAACAACCAAGGTGACGAGAAAAATGCAAGCCTCTCTGGCGACGACACCTTCAGGAACCGTTGCCAATAGTCCTACCTTAGTAACCCCTCACCAATAGAAACCACATGCTTGCCAGACTTAGGCGGGAGAGAGAGACTGCAACGTAAACAACACAACTCTTTTCAAAGCCAAGTGCCTCACTCGACGGAGAAGCCACAACCGAGATCCAGTACAAGTCAGACCTCACTTCCTCGACGAAAGGAGGCATAACCACACCACCACACAACTCTAGGAGCTCATGCATGATGTGCATCATCGAAGTTGTGGCTTCCGAGCAGGTCCTAGCACGAGGAGAGAAACATCCATAAAGGCCCGCTCCGCTCGTGCCCACTTTGCCAACATCAAGTAGAACGAAAGCATGGGTGGAGCCAGCACCGGGTCGAGCGTGGTCGTTCGACCCCCCTCAGTTTCTGGGGAAAAAACAAAACCCCCAGGCCCAGTTAAGCCCAACAGGTATCGACTAATGAAGCGAGCGGCGAGCGGAGCGAGCACACCCCTGCCGCCCCGCAAAGCAAGACGCCCCGCCGCCGCCACGCCCTGCTCCGGCGGCTTGCCCGCCCCCCCTGCGTTTCCCCTCCGCCCCACCGTGTTTCCCCGGCCCGCCGGCGCCTTTCTCCGCCCCTCCGCCGCCTTTCCCCGCGCCGCCGCGTTACCCCCTTGCCTGACCTGACTAGTATATATGATTTCGTCCAAGGAATGAACAAAGGTTCGAACTTGCAGCTTATATTCTTGCTATTCGGCCATGCATTGATGTGATTATTTTTCTTCAGGAATGATGATACTCATGTTGTTGCTTCTTTGCCACAATCATCACTTGGTTCACCATCTCTGCATCCATCCATGATCCATCCACACCCAAGTACCCAACCATCCATCAGGATAGTTAGATGCTTGCATTGACCAGAGAAGACCAAGGTTGCTTTCCTAGGGATTCTTGTTTTGCTTCATTGGCGGCATGAAGAGAAGGAACCGGTATCTTGCTACAAAGCTAGTGCTGACCTTGCATTTTCCTTCCCCATCCACTCTTCTGTCCTTATATATGTCATTGACTCATTGATCATACACTTTTTGTATGCCCGTCGACATCTTAACCGGTCGTTGAGTTCAGCCAATCGACAAAGAAACTTCTTGAACTTTCACGGCTGGCTTCTTCGATGGATGCCGGCGGCGATGAGGAATCACGCAAGAGGGCACGCATACAGGTTGATTTCCCCCTTTTCTTGAGTTTTGATACTTGCTTGCATCATTACAAGGTAGAAATCCGGGGTAATTTTTAGTTTTCCTTTTCAATGTTGTAGGCAAATGTTCCTGAAATTTTTGATCTAGCAAATGTGGTTGCCGATCCCGGAATTCGGAGACCAATGTTGTTGTACTTGATGAAATATGGAAATTGAATCTGTTTGGACCTCTTTTATTGAATACATTTGCTCTTTTCTATCAAAAAAATTTTTAGAGCTTAGTTTCGACCCCCCTCAGTTCAATTCCTGGCTCCGCCACTGAACGAAAGGATCGACAAACGTCCGTGAGAGCCTACGGAATGCAGCTTCCACCCGCTCCAGAAAGACCCCAATCGCTAGCAGCCAGCAGTACAAGGAGTCCATAACCTCATGAAGAGGACGAAAGGCCTCCTGGAATAACTCAGCTTGCTTCTCTAAAGCGGATGGTATATATATCCACGAGTCCAAAGAGCCAACAAGAGCAGAAACAACTGACGCCCAAGACTGACGACGAGGCACATTGGACTAGAGCGAGACCTCAACCTAGGTTCAGCGAGGAGCATGCGCTTGGTGGGGCGGCGAAGCGACATGGCCTACTAACAAGCTGAGAGGATGCCTAACGTTACGGCAGTGACGTGCCCAGTGACCGTTCTCAAGGCATCGAGAGCACCTAAAGGATCAATGCAAACAATAACACGATGACCAGGAGCTAGGCACCTGCAACATCTTCCCTCGAGCCAAGCAGGGACATGCGGACGAGCAATTGGCAGGGCTGGCAGAGCTTGCCGATGCAAGCCACGCCGAGGCATCACCTCCTGCCATCCACTACGCTCGCGTGCCACGCACTCCACCTCCTTGCCATCAACCTTGACAGTAGCAACAATGTTGAATGTCTTGATGGTGACGTTTTCCGGCCTCACTGTCGCCAGCAACACACCGTGGCATCCGCGCAGGGGGGAGCTCTTCCTCGTCCTCCTCGATGTTGGTTGCATCTGAAGCCCCGAACCAACATCGAGTTCGCCCCGAACTAGGACGCGACGAGGGGTCATAGGGGTAGGCGGCACAGGGAGGGTCGGAGGCACAGTCTCCACAGGCCGGCAACCAACCTGGACAAGGCAGACCAACGCTATTGGCGGAGGTGGCAGGAGCTCCAACCAGGAGGGCCTAGCGGCGACCACCACGCTAGCCGGCTTGACCACAGGGCGCGCGAACAGAGCCATACGCGGCGGCGGCAGCAGCTGCAGGGGCTTGGCGGCGGTGCTCAGACGACTGGGCGGGGGGTTCCTTCCACCGGCTTGGTGGAAGGGGGTCGTGGAGATGGAGAAGGCATCGGTGACACATGGGCCAGCTCCTCAGCATCCTTCTCGTCATCGCCAGCAGCCCAGCAGCAGGGCTCTTGATGGCAGAGTGGGTTGAAGCAGGTGGAGTAACCAGCGCAGTCGCTGGAGCTCATCTCCCGGGTCTATCTGTCGTGCGGAGGTGGAGGAGAGAGAGTTGCGGAGAGTCTAGATCTAGTCACGTCGGGCTTAGGGGTGGCTAGAGTGAAGCGATCCCACCGATGGCGGCCGCGTGAAGCCATCTTTTCCTATTTTTGCGAACTTATGATTGCAATGTAAGAGGCTTATTAACATTCTATTTTGCACTGGTCGCTTAAAATGCAAGAAATTTTGGCCTTAAAAGTTATCAAACAGAGTGATGTGAGGATGATGATAATTGAATGTTGACATAAAATCTTGGAGACGTAATTGGGTTTTAAACAAAAAAATAAAAATAAGAAGAAGTGGATTATAGAGAGAAAAGAAGAAACAGATTATAGATGATGCTATATTTCCAAGAACGCGTCGTGGAAAGACGAATCATTTTTGTAGAAAGAAAGTACCTGAAACCCGTCCACAGCCCGTAGGCTTGCATCGACTCTCACATACACATTCTACATTCCCTCACCCCAAAATTCAAAATAACTACTGTCTCTATCTAAAAATAGAAATAGGTGTCTCACTTTTATCTAGATACTACATGTATTTTAGTTAGAGATATATTTATATCTTTTTCTTTTAGATAAAGAAAATATATTAATATAAAAAAGATACTAATTACACCCAGCCTCTGCAACAACGCACCACCCTAATATCACTAAGGATGCACACAACCAAAAAAAAGGAAAAGAAAACTAAGAAACAAAAGTCCCTCTACAGTATCTCGGGTCTAACAATACAGTCACCGCCAAGACAACACATGAAATACAGACTCTCAAAAAACGACACCTCCAAGAAGGGAACAGTGCTCTAACACCGTCGTCACCCGATCAACGATCTTAGGTTTTCACCCCGAAGATAGTCCCCGCTCTCAAAACAATGCCTCCAACAAGGTCATTGCCAGGCACAACCAGTTAAGGCCAGACCTTGGATTTTCACCCTGAAAGGTAGGACTCTGAACTTCACCTGTGTTGTTGCCCCCACTTTCATACCGCTGCTGTGAAGTCCGGAACACCAAGCAAGTCCCTCAACAGCGCGGAGACTTGAACCTCCCTTAGCTAGTCCTCCCCTCCGGCCTTCATGAACTTCTCTTCTTCCGACTTTCATCATGGATCCATAGTCACTTGATGTTAACACAGAAAAAGAGCTTCGCACCGCTTCCTCCAGAACCAATCGGTCGGAATAAAAGCATGGGTGGACACGACCGAATACCACCGATCCAGCAAATTCCAGGCAAAAAGCACTGTTACATTCGCCGGCGGAGCCTTCCGAAACTCAACACTCCGGCCAGATCACGAGTCCAGGCCTCCGGTAGGTCTTCCTCTTCACGCAAAAGAGACCCTAGGACCACCGCCTTTATACAGGTCGGACCCCCACGTCGGCGACCATCCTGGGCTGGCAACTCCAACCCTCCACCGGCGACACCATCGTCGGCCTCCATGCTTCTCCATCTCGCCGCCGGAACACGGTGATAGATCGATAGATCCACCATCACGAACCGCAGGCCGACCCTCTTCGGCGAAGAAGAGGGCCACCTCCACCGTCGTACCCAAGTGTAATATCCCAGTATTTGGGGCTACAAAAATAGAGGAAACAGTTGTGTGCATTGCATTCATGCATAGAAAATCCGGGGAATTTTCGCGCTTTTGTTTAAAACCGTCAAAGTGATCAAGGTTTCTCTTGCATTGATGGAATTGAGTTAGTCATCAATGTGGGTGTGACAAATTTCGACATAACCTTTTTGAATTCATGTGTTTTGGAAGAACAAATTTGAATTCAAATAAAATATGGATAATTTGAATTCAAATAAGAAATTGAATTGAATTTGAATTCCAAACTATAATCCGAAATAAAATATGTAAAAGTTAAAACATTTGATATTTCAACATAGATAGATAATTTACACGTTATTACAGTTATCATAATTCAATCATTTACAAGCTACAAAAGAAATAGAAGATTACAAAAGTAATAAAGAGGAAATCCTAAACTAAATCTTCATCTTCCAAATCCCTCCCAATCTTCTTATTCTTTTCCTGCAAAAAGAAAAATAAAGCAAAGGCAAAAGAGATATAACTTTGGATAATGTTAAAATGTTTGTCTCCATATTTGGGAGACATTTTAATATTGGAGGCTAGCTAATGAGAATTAGGAATTTGTCCTAATTCCCAAATAGTGATTAGAGGGATTTAATCATATTTGGACAACATATGGAGTAACCAAGCATAGTTGAGTCAATCTTGGATCATGAGGCAACATGTAATAAAGGCAACCAGGGACTAGAGCAACACTACTAAATCCATACCAAAAGGCAACAATAATTAATTTACTATTTGAGGCAACAAGGCAACAATTTTTATTCCCACTAATCTAGCTAGAATCCTTCAAAATTCCACAAAGTTGTTTTTATGGATCATTATTGACATGGAGAAGTCAATATGATCCTAAAGTAAAAGCCATAAGGTAAAATCAGCTTGATCACAACAGTCCAATAGGAGTAATACACTTGGCAGTGTCAAATATTAAAGGACAACAGTGGATAAACATCAGCTCAGCCGTGCCTTCACTTGGAGGCAAGGAAAATATCTTGACCAGAGCATCCAAGCAGGTAGCACAGTCAGTGCATGCATAAGCATGTGTTGTCGACACCACAAACAACACCCAACAGTATATAAACATCATATAGGCTGTACTAGCAGCCCCTTTGCCACACACAAACATCTCAGCCGCACCAACAATTGATCTAGCCATATTTACACTCTGCCTAGAGTTAATCAATCCTTTAGGACAACACAAGAACACCAACAAATATTCATGGATACTTAGAATCAGTAGGAAAAATCAAAAGCAGCAAGGAGGAGAAGGCATGCCACAAGAAGAAGATTAATCAACAGTCCAGAAGGCCAAAATCTACAACATCAGGTTGATCCATCGATCTCATATAAGCATCTCAGCATACTAACTTGCACAACTAGGATCAGGGGAAATAAATGAAGAATATACAACACTCCCATCTATCTATCCTTCCACTAGACTCTGTCTAGGGGGATTTGAGAGATGAATTTCTCTCAGATCTGGCATAGAAGTGCTATGCCCAGTTCATCACAGAGAATCTTATAAAACCGTAAATAGTATATCTGCTCTTATCAAAAGGAAGTGCCTCAGCCTTTGGATCATAGGCTGGGCCAAGATATCAAGCTCAACATTTGTTCTTATCAGTAATAGATAGAAAGAAATATGCAGCAGAGAGGGGAGCTAGATCACCTAGCTTTAGCTAGTGATCCCTAGTCAAATTAGGAGCTCATACCCTGTACATAGAAAGGAAGTGAAGCACGGTACACAAGTTACCGCCAGCAAATAACCATGTCTAGGAAGCTGGCAGTATCATCACTTTGCACCACCAACATAACACAAGTGCAGATCATGTATGCACATGATCTGCTAATCATCCACATCAACTAAATCACTATAAGCATATATATAAGCTCACCAGCAAGCTACCAAGCAGAGCATCTAGTCACAATACTTTTATCTCATTTCTTCAACTCAACCATGAGTTAAATGGGGCATCAAATTATCACAACAAGTTATCCAAAGGGAGGCACCGCACATAGCACAAGGCAATGATCAATTAATTCAGAGCATGGTCAATCCAAACCACACCTCACAGAGAGCCATAAAACTTGCATCAACTACGATGGCATGATTTATTTAGCTCCACTGTACACACATATATACCACCAGTAGCACAAGTATGGAGAAGTAGTAATGGTGCAGCCCAAACAGTATAACCAGGAACAAAGATGGGAGAGGTTTAGCTCACAGTGTCATACAGGAAGTGGCGAGGTAGGCGATGTCGGGGTTGCGTCCGCGGCACCGTCCAGCCGGGGTTGCGTCCGCGGCACCGTCCAACCGGCGTCGAGGATGAAGTAGTCGCAACAGCACGACACAACGCCATGAACAACACACCAAACCACCAGACACCACCGGGATGGCGAGCTTGAGCTGGGACTCATGGTCGACGAGGTGGCGGGGTCGCCAATGGGGAGCAGCAGCGGCTTGCAGCATCACACTAGCGAACCTAGGGTTCGGCCGAGAGCGCGTGGTGGCGGCGTGTATATGGTGGAGCCCCGCCGGTCAGACAGCAGCGGCGCCGAAGGCGGCCATCAATGGCCGGGAGAAGATGGCGGCGGAGCCACACCAGGGAGCGCTGGGCGTGAGCAGGAGCAGGGCAGCGCGCGCACGTAGGGCGGCATCGAGGCAGCGGGTTAGGGCGAAGCCTCACCGGACAGCAGCAGTGACCAGCGGCGGCGCGGGGGTTGGCAGGCGACGGCCAAACCAACTAGCGACCGCTAGGGTTTCCAGGTTTGGGGGCGGACGAGGTAGAGCTGGAAAATCAAATCGGGCGGGACAGAGAGGTAGAGGACGTCGAGGGGAGCCAGAAAAATGTCTTGCCGGTGCCGGAGTAGGCCGGCAGCGGCCAAGGCGGGCTAGGGATCGCAGGGGTCGTGCGTGGAGCACGGCCGAACGTCGAGACGATGGGGAAATAGGAGAAGAGATGGAGGCGAAGTCGGGTGGAGAGCGGCGGTGCCGAACCTGGTCGGCGACGGCCGGAGCAGCGGGTGGCGGCAGCGCCATCACAGGCGCGTGCGAGGAGTGCGTCCTGATCGCGTGTGTGCTCGTGGTGGAGAAAGAGATAGGAACAAGAGTGAGAGAGAGAGGTGAGGCGCTGGGTTGTGTTGGACTCGTACAGTCGTACGTGTACGGATCTGACCGAGTCATGTACTCATGTGCGTGTATGTAGGATACTGACCCAGATTAGCTCTAGCCAATAATAAACTATAGCATACGTACGTGAATACTAATTGGCCAATTAATTATAATTCTAATAATTAATCCACTAGTGTGTATATATTGTGTCCTAGCTAAGTTAATCAAATTAAATTATGCATCACACCTAAATTAGTGTAAGCTAGTATCATTATTTGGTTACAAATTTAAAACTATAAACGTTTCTCTACACAAATACCAAACAAGTATTTAAAAATAAATACATGTTGTTTCCTAACTTCTAAGAATTAAGAACATTATTCATGTTAATATTAAATTGAGTTTCTAAAATGCTTAAAATATTATTTTGACTTTAATCTGTAATAAATACTTTCCAAATAATTTGAGCATGGTTTCAACTTAGAATGTGATTTTTATTAAAAAATAGCATATAAGAAATTCCATAAAATCTAACATAAATACTACTCCCTCCGGTTCATATTAATTGACTCTAATATGGATGTATCTAGACACATTTTAGTTCTAGATACATCTATATTGAAGTCAATTAATATGAATCGGAGGGAGTAATTAGTTTTAAATTATATTATAGTACCAAATTATATTTGTAAGGAATGTTTCCCTTCACCCAAATTAGTAAATTAAATCCAAGATACTTTAGGAAATTCTTATGCCTTAAAAATAATTCCTTAAACCTAAATATGATATGAGTTGCTATGACTCTATAATAGGAACTTGCTTTCACATCTAAAAACACGCAAACTCAAACAACACTTTAAGTCATATTATTAAACATCTTTCAGCCAAATGAAATTGTTTGACTTACTTTGCATGACCATGTTTGATACTTATATGGATCTTGTGTAGAAGGTCATAGCTAGAGTGATGTGTTACTTGTATACACCAATCAATCATTAGTCCAAAGTTAACTCTTATCCTATGAATTAATCATACCTTGTTAGTGGGGTCATTCCATAGTATATATTTATGGGAATGATACCAAACCAAATAACCATTAGCCATCACCTCTAGTTCAACTCAACTAAGTTACCCCCTACTAATATTGTCATGTTAAAAGATATATAAGATCTATCTAGCTACTACCTAATTAAGGAATCAATTGAGAATAATAGTATCAACCCTGGAAGCAACTATCTCTTATTTGAAATACTTTTTATTCATTAAGAAACATGTTCTTCAAAAGTTATTCTTTTGAAGTAGATAAAGAGTAGTCATCAACCCTGCCTAATAGGACCTGTAGCCAATAGCCAGCTATCACCAGCAAGGTATACCAACCTTGATAGCAACCATGTATAATTAATTACTTAAGATATGCTTCACTAAAACCATATAATCTCTAGATGCTGATGAATCCAACTTTGTTGGGATCCATCTAATCCTTACTCTAGAACCCAATTAGAACCATAGTAAACCATAGAACTCCACAACCCTAATTATCATACTTGTTCTTTATTAAAGAACACGTTCTTCAAAAGTTATTCTTTTGAAGTATATAACAAATAATCATCAACCATGCACTATAGGACTTAAAATTGACAACTGCTCTTAACTTATTATACAACTCCTATCATTTGGTGTGTATGATTGTTACTATGCATTTTACCACTTGCTTATGATTCTAAAACAACACAAACCTAATAAGAACCTTGTTTGTGAACCACTCTAAAAGTGCAACACACCCTAAACAAATCATTTCAACTCACTAATCCTAAATCATCGGGGTTAGGTCACGCTTATAACGATTGCATCTCATACTTATGCATTATTGCATCCTTGCCAATCTTTTAAACATCGTCCTTACCAGACGATGATGCTATTTCAGAATTTGGAGTTATTGCGTATCGAAGACCTTGAATGCATAATCTTGCAGTCAAGAAAGGCAAGTTCATCGCTTGCTCATGTCATTTGAGTATTTTTATCAAATTACTTGCAAAATACTATGATTACCACTTTTGCATACAAAGGCAAAACCACTATTTTCATAACTATGAATATGACTATGTGGTTGGCAATGGAACTATGGAATGTGTTGACATGGTGGAGGTTCCATTGCAAGGGTTTATATCCATCTAGGATTAAACAACAAATGTCATCCAGTGATTCTTGTGCCGTAAAACTCGTGTTAACCATAAGATCTGGAGTGGGACGGAGTAGTCAATTGTATTTCCACCTCTCGTACATCAACGGATGCGCTTACCGTAGACACTTGATCCAAGAGAGGACAAGCGGTAGGGTGGGGATCCCCTTCTAATTCCCCACGGTAATGCGGTCTATGATGGGTTGCAGCTACCGGCGAAGGAGTTTATGGTAGAGACCTAAACTGTCGTCGTGGTCGGGGGCCGTCCTTAATTGGTATAAGAGCACTGGTGAGGACCCAGGGTCGGGGTTTGCAACAAAGGGTGGGTGTGTGAGGTAGCGGAGGAATATGATTGGCTAAGACCTTATACCGGGCCTCACACCAAAGGAAGTGTGGACGAGAACTAGACTCGGTTGGCACCAAGGTTAAGATCTCTTATGGGTAAAGCAACACACCTCTGCAGAGTGTAATGAATCGTGACCTGTCACTCCTCGTTCCGGGTTTTGGAACTGCGAACGCTGCCGGAAAGGAACTCCATGAAGTTCTAGTAAACCGGTGAAGGCTGATGGACATAGTTCTTCTGAATAAAAGCAACCTTTTGAAGAAATGATTATGAAAACCTGCATTGGTATTAGACTTTCTGGTCTAATGTTGTAGCTAGTGCATTAAACACCTCTTTCCTATAATGAACTTGTTGAGTACGCTCGTACTCATACCACTCTTAAATCCCCTGCTTAGATATGGAGGCATCGAAGGAGGATCTACAGTACAACTCGAAGACCGAGGAGTCAACAACTACTTCAAGGAACAGGAACCTGCCGGAAAAGTCATATACGACATACACCATGGAGAAAACCTAGATTAAGCAGTAGAAGGGAACTAGCTTCCTAAACTTAGCTCCTATTTAGCTAGAATCTATTCATAGCCTCTGTAGCTAGTTAAATACTCTACAAATAGAGTTTGTGTTAGGATTAGACTACGAGTCGTTCTTCTGAAGTTTATTTGCAGTTTTACCTCATTGTAAAGTAGGAGGCTGTGAGGATCTTATGTAACAGAGTCTGTATGTAATTCACATGCCTTGGACCCGCATATGTTTCTGTTGTACCACTCTGAGCGATATAATACTAGTGGAACGGTGTTTCATTGGTGTTATATCAGACTTGCATACTACACCATGCAGTGGTATGCCGGGTCACCACAGTTAGTATCAGAGCAAATGCTTTGACCCTAGGATTAAAACCCTTTAAAGGAGACCTATATGTTTAGTAGTGTCTATAGGAAGTTATCTTAGCTAAACCAAATATTCTAATGACTTGAGATGGATATTCACTTGAGAATAATCCTGACACACTTGATTCAACCTTTCTTATCGATCTTTCCTAAGTAAAGTTACTAATCCCAAATATGTATCACCCCATTAAGTCCTTAAAACAATAGATGAGTAGACTACAGTTGGTATACAATACATGGTAGTCCAAAGAGAGGATACAACCATAAGGAAGCTATCCTATGGAAGATGTGTACCAACATATGTTATGATTAAGTAAGAGTTATCCAGAACTGTAATAGGAGTTATATCAAGTGATGAAGATAATTAAGATATCCTAATAGAAGATGTAGACCAAGATAAGTAATGAGTAAGTAAAATTATCTAGACATGTGAAACAATTGATAGTAAGTGATAACTATGAGTCATATGAGGTAGTATAGACCATGATGAGTCAATCATGGTAGGTAAGGAAGAGAGATAGGAATAAAATATGTCTACTTACAGAGTAGAGTTGTTAATCATATATGATTCACCTGAGAATCGTTATGTGATGGACTAGAACATCATAAATACTTAGGAGGAGTACAATAAGAAGTCAGGTGTTCAACAGTAGTACAAGATTGGTGTTCCAAAACCATGGGAAGTGTGCCAAGCACATCATGACCCTAGTCTCATGATAAAACACATGGAAGTATAGGAGCTATATTCCAATAGTTATGTGTTTAGAGTAACGATGTTGGAACCTAAATATATCATGTGAGGTATTCCTCAACAAAAATGGAAGCTAAGTTTGTACTTCCAAAGGAAATTAGGTTAACCTTCGCTATCTTAGACCACCTTCCAAAGGAAATGTGCAATTAAGATAAATGTTGAGACAGATAGTAGAAATCCCCATATTCGTGCTAAGTATCACGATATAAACCTAAAGTATGTGGTGTTATATACTACACATCAGAGCCTGATGTTTAGAGCTGTTTTACTCAACTATTATATTCAGGCTTATGATGGTGTGTATTATAAGGACAAAGCTGAATCTTCTTAGATTTTATTGGATTTTCATTGTTTGACTAGATCCATACATGAAGTTTGACTTTGATATGCAAATGCATGTTGCAATATCAAGTTCCTACTTGATGTTATAGATCTAGAGGGTAATGGTAAACGTGTGAGGAAGTGATGAATTTTGGAAGATTCCGAAGACAAGATGAAGGTTCATCAGAAGAAGGAAGCAAAGTTGTGGGAAGTAACCACAATACTCTGAAGGAAGTGCCAATCAAAATTCATGCTTTACCTCAACAGAGGAGTACTTTAGTACATAAGAAGCATGAAGGTGAGAAATATGGTGATTATGGTGAAGCTGAAGCAGATCCATAGTCAATATAAAAGAGGGAATGCATTGGAAGTCACTGAGGATACTATATTCATAGTGTTAATTATTGGTTTTCTTGCAAAAATAAATTCTCGAAAAAGGAAGATGACCGATGAAACCATAGCAGATATAAGAAGACCACAGTTGGTATCAGAAGACCACGGTTGGTATAGGATCAATACTGCAAGATAAGGTACAAGATGTCCCGACCAATTGGTCAAAACCTATAATAGAGTCCACTTTTAGATAACAAATAGCCACAATTGGTATCAAGTAGTCCGCAATTGGATTATTCGTACCAAGAAGTTGTGAACAAATAAATTTTTGTCAGCCAAATAGTTATGACCTATAAAACATTCAGTCGAAAGATTCACATTGGATGTCCACAATTGAGTGGATACATCACTGTCGTCGTGGTGAACAGACAGATGCCATAGGATGGCTTAAGTTGGGGCCGAATGGACGCTAGAGGATTCGGGGGAGGGTTTGCGATTAGATGGGATGAACTTCCGGATGCTTTCCCCAAGAACTTAGCCAAGGCTAGAGGTAGAAGAAGAAAGACGCAAGGAAGAACTCGCTCTAGATCTTTCTCTTCATTGATCTCAACAAGTTACGAGTCTCTCCATACAAGGAGTCACATGCCCGCGTACGGGCGTGCCCCCTCTCCTTATATAGGGGAGAGGGTGGCTTACAGAGGAAGAAACCCTAATGGCATCTTTGACTAGACAAACTACTTTACAAAGTTACTTTAATCATAAATGACACCGGGGTCTTCTTTAATCAGGGAGGCTGACGTCCTCCGGCTTCTTTCAGCGTCATCCTCTTCTTTATCGTGAGGCCTTCGTTTAAAGCTACTTTGCTTAGCTCATCTTTGTCCTCTAGCTCTGGAGAGAATCTTTGACCAGTCCTGCCGACGTGCTACGGTGCACTTCTTACCGGTAGCCCGAGTGTCTTCTCTATCCGGTTCCGGTATACCCCTTCGGGGATACCGGCTTAGCTTCACTTAGCCAAATCCTTAACTTCGTGCTCCGGTATAAACATTAAACCGGTATCTTGATGGCCTAAACCATCCGGTTTTGGCATGCCTTTGGCATACCGGAGGTCATCCCCCCAACATTAGTCCCCGAAGCTGGTATAGTCCGGTGGATCCTATCCGACGGACCATGCCAGGTTCTCATACCTTAAGGTACCGGTTTAATCTTTCCAGCGATGAACTTAGATCTCCGGCATCTTTGCCGGACTTACTTCTTTCCCTCTTTTCAAGGTGCCTCCGGTATCTTATTCCCCGGCATCTTAGACATTAACTCTCTCCTCGGCGAAGTCGAGAATTTCTCGGGTACAATGCCTGTCAGTGACATGCGCACTGTGTCTGACGCGCCAGTGTCAGAGGTCACTTCCCTTCGGCTTCTGCGCCAGCATTTATGGCGCCACACCGGATCCTCGCGGCCGTTTCGGATCCGTGTGGCCTCCCTGTGGCATGTTATTTTCCGCACGTGTATCTGTGTGCCACGTGGCTGCCCACGAGGCGAACCGCCGCGGCCCGACGGTTTTCGGCCCACTTCCTTTCCTCTCTATATAAGGGCGAAGCGGTTCCACTTCATCTTATTCTTCGCATTTGCCCCCATTTCCAGAGCATTTCGAGCCCTTCGCCCCTTGCTTCCTCGTCGCCGCCGGTCGCCGCCAGAGCGCTGCTCCTGTCGACGTTGCGACGCTGCTCTCGCTGCGCCGAAGCTCTTCACCGCGCGGAGTTCTCGCTGCGTTCCCTCCTCGCCGCCGATTCGAGCTTCCTCCGGCGGACTTCGCCCTTCTCCGTCGCCGGCCTTCGTCGACGGCCAGGGGCTCGCCATTTCTCCAGTGAACTTCTTCCTAAGCGCCTCCGCCGCCTCAGGTTAGGCTCAATACGCATTTACCTCTTTTCTCTTTGCTTTCCAGATCTTGGGCCGGTAGAGTATTTACTTCCTTTTTATTTTGCTTTTCCTCTTACTCGTAGATCTTCGCGCGAGGGTAGTTTTTGGGAAAACTGTTTTGCGGGTAGATACCGGCGTCCTCCAGATCCACATGTCTAGCGAAGAATCTCTTCTCGCCTCATCTTCTAGTAGCCAAGGAAGTAGGACTTCCGACGGGCTAACCGCAGATCTCGCCCGGATGGAAACTGAATCCGGCAAAGACCAAGAGGTCGGCAGCTCCAGCCGGGCCCCGGAAAAGATCTTTCCGGTATCACACGCGGAGCCTGGAGAGGTTCCGACGTGACACAACACGAGATTGACTGGCTTTACCGGTCTCGGAGGATACCGGAGGGAGTCTCCTGCCGGCTTCCAGGCGACGAGATCGAACCGGTGCTTGAACCCGGTGAGGTCGTTGTCTTTCTTGCTCACTTTGAGCGTGGCTTCGGCCTTCCTGCCTCTGACTTCTTCCGCCAATTTCTTGATTTTTATCGACTCCAGCCTCATCACCTTCCCGGCAACGCCGTTTTCTATCTCTCTTGCTTTGTTGCCTTCATGGAAGGCTACATCGGCATCCGTCCCGCTCGCGAGACCTTTGCCCGCTTCTTCTCTCTCCGGATCAATTCGGTCCAGGGCAAGGATATTCCCAAGCCCAAACCCCCCGTACAATGCGGGTCTTGTATCATCGGCTCCCGCCAAGGGAAACCCTTTTTTTAAGTTCAACGGCCTCGAGTGTTGCCGGTTGTGGCAGACGACGTTCTTCTACGTGAAGAACAATAGCGCCGCGGATCTCATCAATTTTCCGGCTTTCAATCCGGCACCGCCCACCAAGGTCAACTGGGGCTACTTCCCCGGTACGGATGACATAGAGACGAACCGGGTGGTACGCTTCATGGAGAAGTTGATGAAGGAGACCAACATCTGCTCCGATGATATCATCCGCACCTTCATCTGCCGCCGGGTGCTTCCCCTCAAGCGCCGGGCGCATAAGATAAGCGAGATGTACGGCCCTGGCGATCCCACCAAGATCACCGGCCTTCCCTTAAGCAAAGCGGATGTGGTCCGCAAGGCTAGTCAAATATGCCAAACGGACATGCCGGATGACTGGGAGTGGGGCTTTCTGCCTCTCAGCTCCCTCAACCCTCCAACCAAGGAAGTAAGAGATTGCGCCCCCCGGGTTGTTCTACCGGTAACTTTTACGCTATGGCTGACTGTTTTTATTTTTGTTTTCAGGCCAAGGACCGCTTCCCGCGCATCGAATCAGATCGGCGAGGCCCTTGCCGGAAGCGCCCTTTGGACAAGGTTGACCCAGATCCCTTCGTCCCTTGGTACGATCTCAAGATGGGCCGCATCCCCACTCAGCGCCCTGGTAACTTTTCTTCTACGGCTTCCGGTTCCGACGATGAGCTCACCATGCTTGAGGTAGTTTCCTCTTCCGGTCTCTCATATTTTGTTGCCTATTTCCTTCTGTAGACGCTCCCTCAGCTGGCCCCGAACCACAGGTCCACGAGCACGCGGCTCCCCTGCAGGCCGAGGTTGGCCACGAGTTCCTGGAGAAGCTCATGCCTCAGAGCAAGAAAAACAAAGTGCCTGCTCCTGACGCCGGCTCCAGCCAAGCTCCCCCCGCCAAACGCTTCCGGACGGAAGTCCTTGGGGGGAAAGAGACTGGCAAGAGGCGCTACAAGAATAAGCAGATGCCGGTCTCTTCTGGGTAAGATCTTTGTTTCTCTATTTGCTTTGTTTTCCAAACTTTTCCTTTCTTTTGCTGTTTTTGATCTTTCCTCTCCTTTTTGTTCAGCCCTCCGCTCAAGCTTTCCAAGAGCGCCAGCGGCTCAACGCCTGAGGCTTCCGAGGGAACCGCAAGGACCCCAACTCCTCCTCCTCAATCAAGCCCGGTACCATCCGGTACCGGCGACCTTTCTGCCTCCCCTCTGGGAGGCACCACAAGTGCGGGGCGCGCGGCCCCTACACCTCCTGATCACCGCGCGGAGGAGGATCTCACCTCCCCTCCAGAGAACCAAGATACCGGCGCCAGCAACACCGGCGCCGACGATGAAGCTGCCGGGCGGGCGGAACCTCTGGTTCCTCTCGCCCCGAAGAAGAAGAAGAAGAAGCACTCTAGCTCTTCCCCCTCCAAGGCCGCGCCGGATACTTCCGCGCCGGCCTCCTCTACGCCGCCAGAAGCTCCTATCCTTGAGCCCACTGGGGCCGCTCCAACGCCGCCGCTCAGCCAAGGGCCCTCCGCGGCCAAGCCGACGCCGCCGCCCGAGACCCTCAAGATCGCAAAGTTCCTCAAGCCGGGGGCTTCCAGGGGAAAGGCCATGGAGGGGAGCACCTCAGCCTCCGGCTCGCAGCCTCTAGTGCTGCACGTCAGCCCCGCCGCTGCTGCGGTTGGAGAAAAACCTTCCGGCCTCTTGGGCCGGATCGTTGAGCTGAAGCGCGATGGCCGCGACCTGGGGCACCTTCTCCCCTACGCACAGAAGTGGAACGATGCGGATATATCTGCATCCACCCGCGGCCTGGGGAAGGACCGGCTTCCAGCGCCAGACCCTGCTGGACCCCGGAGCACAGAGGAACACTTCATGCGGCTCAAGCGCGCAGTGAAGGAGTTCGACAATGCGTGGCATGACGCCACCAGTAATGTGGTGGTAAGTTTCACCAATATTTTTGCAACTTTTCTGTTGATGCCGGTTTCTTTCTTTCCGGATCTTGTCTATCTTCCCAGTCCCCGAGTTTCGTGTTGAGAGCATAGCTCTTAGCGCGGCACTTAAGCAAAAACTTGAAAAACCGGCATAGCCAGTCCCCGAGTTTCGGGTTAAGAACGCAGATCTTAGCGCGAAACTTAGGCAAAAACTTGAAAAACCGGCATAGCCAGTCCCCGAGTTTCGGGTTAAGAACGCAGATCTTAGCGCGAAACTTAAGCAAAAACTTGAAAAACCGGCATAGACAGTCCCCGAGTTGCGGGTTGAGAGCGCAGCTCTTAGCGCGAAACTTAGGTAAACGCATGGAGAAACCGGCTTCTTTCTCACAATTATTTTCCTTTGAACAGAGCACGGCGGATGCTCGGAAGCAGCTCTTCGAGGAGCTTCTCTGGGAGCACCGGGACCTTGCCGAGGCCCACAGCCACTGCCAAGGTAGTCTCTTTTTTTCCCTCCGGCATCTTTTTACCGGAGTCTTTTCTTTCTTAACACTTATGAACTTTTTGTTCAACAGCTGTCCCGGAAGCTACCATTGAAGCCCTCAAGGCTCAGATCGCCGCACTCCAAGGTACCGCTTTTTCTTTTCCGGTTAACTTGTTCTTTCCTCATTTTACCAGCCGCAACTTCGCTAACACTCTTCTTTCCGGCATCTAGGTGAAAAGGAGCAGCTCATCCGGGATCACTAGAAGGCCCTGGATGCCCAGACTATCACCAGGGAGCTCAAGAACCAGGCTATCCAGGCCGCGCTCCAGCATGACCAAGAGCTGAAGGATGCCAAGGCAGCAGCCGAGGCCAGGCTGGCGGAGGTTGTGGATGATTCCGCCAACTCCACTGCGGTGCTGAGGGCAGAGCTGGAGGAAATGGGCAAGTTCCGGAAGGCTGCCGAAGACCAGGTCGCCCGCTTATCCGCGGAGCAGAAGGAGTACGATGAGCTGGTCGCGCGAACCGACGCGCTCGCCCTCAGTAAGTGTTTCTTCTTTCTTTTCCGGCTCTTGCTTACAAGCTTATTTGTTCCGGTAGTATTTTCCTTATGTCTTTCCTTTATTTTGCAGAACTCTTTCCGGACTCACAGGTGCACGCGGAAAAGAAAGTTTCAGATCGCCGGGTTGCGCAGCAATTCCAGGATCTGGCCGCGCCTTGGGATCCTTATGATCACTTGGTTGCCCTTTCTGCCCGCGTCCAGCATATGCGCGCCGTGGACCGGCATCTCTCCGACCTGCCTGACATGGCGATCCAGCTCTATAAGGTCTTGTGGCCTGGAGAAGCGCTGCCGGCCACCCTGACGCTCACCTCCGAGCGGCTGAAAGATGCCGGGCGGAGGATTCGCGAGTGGAAGTGCTCTGCGGCTCGTGCCGGAGCGGATACGGCGCTGCGCGTCGCCTGCTCCTGGTACGAAGACCTGGATCTGGATGCGCTCCTCGGCGTGCGCGAAAATGCTCCAACTGATGTGGACCCGGTCCTTACCGCGAAGCGGCAGGATCGGGCCTACCGGACTTGCCTGAGTACGCCTGGGTCCGCACCTTCATCCCCCCTCCTCCTGACGTCCGCGACTACCTCTGTGACGAAGAGGAACAAGAGGACGAGGGAGAGGAAGATGCCGGTGCCGGTGAGCAGCCTCCGGAAGCTCCAGAAGCTGATGTCGTGCCTCCCGAAGCTCCTGCTGCCTGAACACTTGCTGTGATATGCTTGGTTGCCCCTGTTTGTCTCAAAACAATGTTGATTAAATTCTACCCCGGTATGCCGGGGTCTTATGATGTAATATAACACTTAGCTGCTCCTTGGCTATGCTACCTGCTATCTGCCGGTATACTCTACCGGTAGCTTATTAAGCTATGTTTGTTCCGTTAACTTAGCATTTTGCTTATCGTTCTGATTTTGTCTTGCACTGCAACGATTCCGAAATTGTTTCCGCATCCAATTTGATGCACACTTGGCTCTTTTGCTTTGGCTCTGCCTACCTTCTCTGGGCGTTTTGGCGTATGAGCGCAAAGTTCTTTTACCAAGCAAGCACTTTCTTGAACTTAGAAATTACTCGAAACTTTGCAAAAAACCGGCACAACCGAGGTTAGTTAAATTTTTCCGGATTGTTCTTTCCCGCTCTCTCTCTTTGCAGTTCATGTGCTTATCCCCTACCGGTTTATCTTGCTTGCCATGAAGCCGGGTTGCGGACAGCAGCAGAGTCGAAGACTCCGGTAGGGTTTAGCACACTACTAAACCGGAAAGAAAAAACGTTCAATAAGCAACCGGTAAACTGAAAAATAAACATATTTCATGCAACTTTAGTAGGGTTAGTCCCCGAGACTCATTCGAGGTTCCGACATCTTTTATTCATAGCAAATAAGGTACAAAAAAGAACTTCTTACACCACAACTTCAAGAGTAGAAAGGACGCAACAGAGCTACATTCCACGGACACTTGGTCTCCTCTCCGGACCTGTCCGCCTTTCCTTTCTTCTACTCCTGTGCATCGATCAGGTAATAGGCATCATTGTGGAGAGCCTTGCTCACAATGAAGGGTCCTTCCCATGGGGGTGAAAGCTTGTGCCGGCCTTCAGTGCGCTGCACTAGGCGTAGCACTAGGTCTCCTTCCCGGAACACCCTCGGGTTAACCTTCCGGCTATGATAGCGTCTGAGGTTTTGCTGGTAAATGGCTGTTCTTGCCAATGCCAATTCTCTTGCTTATTCTAGCAAGTCCACATCGTTTTCTCGGGCCTCTTTTACCTCTTCGTCGGTATAGAGTTGCACCCTTGGTGAATCATGAAGAATGTCGGTTGGTATGACCGCTTCTGCTCCATAAACCATAAAGAATGGAGTGTCCGGTTTGGAGTCGTTCTTATGCTCCACAGCTGATACGTCTCCGACGTATCGATAATTTCTTATGTTCCATGCCACATTATTGATGATATCTACATGTTTTATACACATTATATGTCGTATTTATGCATTTTCCGGCACTAACCTATTAACGAGATTCCGAAGAGCCGATTCGTTGTTTTCTGCTGTTTTTGGTTTCGGAAATCCTACAAAGGAAATATTCTCGGAATTGGACGAAATCAACGCCCAGGGTCCTATTTTTGCACGAAGCTTCCAGAAGACCGAGGGGGAAAGGAAGTGGGGCCACGAGGCGCCGACACAACAGGGCTGGAAGGGGTTCGGATGATAACCTGAAGGTGGACTTTTTAGGCATAGATGCATGCTGGATAGCGGTCTATGTACTTTGTCGTAATGCCCAATTAAATCTCACTATACTCATCATATCATGTATGTGCATTGTCATGCTCTCTCTATTTGTCAATTGCCCGATCGTAATTTGTTCACCCAACATGCTATTTATCTTATGGGAGAGACACCTCTAGTGAACTCGTGGACCCCGGTCCATTGTTTTACATTGAATACAATCTCATCGCAATACTTGTTCTACTCGTTTTCTCGCAAACAATCATCATCCACACTATACATCTAATCCTTTGTTACAGCAAGCCGGTGAGATTGACAACCTCACTCGTTTCGTTGGGGCAAAGTACTTTGGTTGTGTTGTGCAGGTTCCACGTTGGCGCCGGAATCCCTGGTGTTGCGCCGCACTACATCCCGCCGCCATCAACCTTCGACGTGCTTCTTGGCTCCTCCTGGTTCGATAAACCTTGGTTTCTTTCTGAGGGAAAACTTGCCGCTGTGCGTGATGACCCACAAGTATAGGGGGTGTATCGTAGTATCTTCGATAAGTAAGAATGTCGATCCCAACGAGGAGCAGAAGGTGTTGACAAGCAGTTTCGATGAAGGATTCACTGTAAATGCTCATAGACAAGTATTCAGGGGGTTTTGATGTAACAGATGAATAAAGTACAAGTAAGTAAAATGCGAGAGAAATAATTGCAGCGAGTGGCCCAATCCTTTTTAGCACAAAGGACAAGCCGGTTTGTTTGCTTATAATGACCAAACGTTCTTGAGGACACACGGGATTTTAGTCTAGTGCTTTCGCTACATGCAGCTGATTAATCTTCATTGTTTTGATAAGTGTTGTGTGGGTGAACCTATGCTAATGTACCGCCCTTCCTAGGACTAATACATACTTGTGATTATACCCCTTGCAAGCATCCGCAACTACAAGAAAGTAATTAAGATAAATCTAACCACAGACCTTAAACTCGAGATCCTGCGATCCTTCCCGCATCGATATACCAACGGGGGTTCAGGTTTCGTCACTCCGGCAACCCCGCAATTGGCAAACGAATACAAGATGCATTCCCCTAGGCCCATAAATGGTGAAGTATCGTGTAGTCGACGTTCACACGACACCACTAGAAGAATGACACCACAACTTAAATATCATAACATTGAATATTACTCAACCATAATTCACTACTAACATTTAGACTTCACCCATGTCCTCAAGAACTAAACGAACTACTCACGAGACATCATATGGAACATGATCAGAGGTGATATGATGATGAATAACAATCTGAACATAAACCTTTGTTCAATGGTTTCACTCAATAGCATCAATAACAAGTAGAAATCAATACCGGAGAGTTTCCCCTATCAAACAATCAAGATCAAACCCAAATTGCTACGGCGGTGACGATGTCCAGCGGTGGAGACGGCGGTGATGATGGTGGAGATGATGATGATGGTGATGGAGATGATGTCCAGCTCGATGGCGGTGACGATGGCGTCGATTTCCCCCTCCGGGAGGGAATTTCCCCGGCGGATTCCTGCCCGCCGGAGAGCTCTTTTCTCTCGGTGTTCTCCGCCCCGCGAGGCGGGCTGTGACTCTTCGCGACCTACCCTCCGGAGCTTAGGTTTTCGGGACGAAGGGTTTCGCGAAGAAAAGGAGGCGAAAGGGGCTGTGGGGCCCCCACACCACAAGGTGGCGCGGCCGGGCCATGGGCCGCGCCGGCCTGTGGTCCGGCCCCACCTTGGGTCTTCTCGGCTCCCCTTCCGGCCTTCTCCGTCATCCGGAAAAATAGGATTTTTGGTGAAATTTCCTTCCACGAGTTGATCTTCCGAAATATTGCATCCCGACGGTGCTTTTTCCGAGCAGAATCCTGGCTCCGGTGCGCGATCTCCAAATAATCATGAAACATGCAAAATAGATGAAATAACATAAGTATTGTGTCCCAATATGAAATATATCAATGAATAACAGCATATTATGATATAAAATAGTGATGCAAATTGGACGTATCAACTCCCCCCAAGCTTAGACTTCGCTTGTCCCCAAGCGAAACTGAACTCGGTAAACAGGACCACATGTTTATGGAGTGAAGAGACGATAAATAAAATACGGACAAGAAGCATCATATTCATTCACACAAGACATTATAGTAAACAACTTCCTCATATAACTCAACTTGAAACAAGTATAAAGTAATCACAAATAAAAGTGCATAAGAAATCATAATTGGTGATGGCAAACTTTGTTCTTGGTCAGAGAACATTTAACAGATTATACTTATCTATTGAGCAGCGCTCTCATATTAAAACTTATGGTAAACTTGCATACTCAATCATATTAATCATTGATGACTTTCAAAGCTATATTCATTCGAGGTAAAACTTGTACTAAACAAGAAAGAGTAAAGACATGATGAAGCAAATCACAATATAATAGTTTGATCACAACAACTCAAATGCTTGCTTGAGATGGAGGGAAATAGGTTTACTGACTCAACATAAAGTAAAAGACAGGCCCTTCGCAGAGGGAAGCGGGGATTAAATCATGTGCTAGAGCTTTTTCAGTTTTGAAATCATATAAAGAGAATAAAAGTAAAGTTTTGAGAGGTGTTTGTCGTTGTCAACGATCGGTAGCGTGGTACTCTAACCCCCTTGCCAAACAGACCTCCAAAGAGCGGCTCCCATGAAGGACGTTATCTCTACCGAGCAAGGTAGATCATCCCTCTTCTCTTTTGTTTACACATGTACTTTAGTTTATTTAAGGATGACACTCCCCCCAACCTTTGCTTACACAAGCCATGGCTAACCGAATCCTCGGGTGCCTTCCAACAATCTCATACCATGGAGGAGTGTCTATTGCAAAATTAAGTTGCTTACTGATGAATCAGGGCAAAACATGTGAAGAGAATTATTAATGAAAGTTGATTAATTGGGGTTGGGAACCCCGTTGCCGGCTCTTATTGCAAAATTATAGGATAAGTGGATGAAGCCACTAGTCCATTAGTGGAGGCTGCCTAACAAGACTGAAAGATAAAACACCACATACTTCCTCATGAGCTATAAAACATTGACACAAATAAGAAGTAATAAATTTTGAATTGTTTAAAGGTAGCACATGAAGTATTTACTTGGAATGGCGAGAAAATACCATGCGGTAGGTAGATATGGTGGACACAAATGGCATAGGTTTGGGTTCGAGGTTTGGATGCACGAGAAGTATTCCCTCTCAGTACAGGTCTTTGGCTAGCAAGGTTAAATAGCAAGCATAGGAGTTGAGGGAAACAAACAAATATACATGTGATAGAAACAATCATGCATCTTACTTGTAAGCACAAACAATTTTAACTTTAGAATACTAAGCTAAGAACTGATAAGAAAGATAATAACATCTTCTACATGTATTTCCTCTATTCTTCTTAAACTCAAAGTGTTGTTGCTATTGACCATTGCTAAGTTTGCCAAAACCAAATAGATTTACTCAATGCTCCCAAAGTGGTACCAATACTAAAATCAAGATCAATCATATAGTAGAAATTGCAAACTAAAATAAGGTGTGCAATATGTAAATGATAAGACTTCTCATTAATATTCCATAACGATAACTCACACCAAGGGATACATAGACAAACTAAAGGAGAGATACTTCCACACTGCAACCCATCTTATACGATAACTTCCCTACTCATGATATGACACTACTTGATAGTAAAAAGTAAAAGGTAGTGATGATGTGATACCGCGGCACTCCCCAAGCTTGGAACAAACCAAGGGGATGCCAATACCGATGATGAATTACTCCTTTGGCGATGGTGGTGATGAATTCCTCATGCGCTTCTTACAGATCTCCTTCAGCTTCAGCTTCTCAGCTTGGCAAATCTGCACTAGGTCTCGAAGAGATTCATTGTTATCTGAAGTCGGCGATGGCGAACCTGTGACGGGCATCAAGTAATATCCCAGCATTCTACGGAGTCGGTAATTCTCCTCCACGAGTATCTCCACTTCTCTTCTTAGAGCCCGGTATTGACCACAAAACTCATCGGTAGTCCGTAGAGCTTCTTCCGGCACAGGGAAAGAGTCGAGGCCAAGAGCGAGGTGGTAAGGGTCCACCGCAAGTTATGAGAGAAAGAACGTCGAGTATCAACGAGATCCCACCAAGACTTGCTTACTCCCAACAGCTTGTTGCTCTTGTTTTGACGACACCCTTTTCACTTCTTCCTTCGAAGGCCCTTTGCCCTTGTTGTCGGAGGCCATGGTGCTCCTAGATTGAAAATAGATCCTGGCAGAAACAGCTCGAAACAAAACACGTCGAGAAAACGATATACGGACCTCCGGGGGTCCGGGGGATTATATAGTAAAAAATTTCAGAACAAACGGAAAGTACCAGGTCGAACCCAGAGTCGGAAAGGGGCGACGAGGCGGTGCCCTCATAGGTCGGCGCGGGCCCAGGCCAGGCCGCGCCGGCCTATGGTGGCACGCCCTCGTGCGTCCTTTCCACTCCGTTTCGATCTCGTAATTTTTCATATTTTCCAAAAACAGCAAAAATATTGTTCGGAAAGTAAATTGCGAACTTTTCATTACCAGTACTGTTACCTATTCAAAGTCGAGTTCTGGCGGACTGTCAATTTGTCCTTTGATGAAAGCCTCCGGTGTTTCCACTTGAATAATATCAACATCAACATTATAAGAATCACATGAGATATAATGCTTGAGTCTTTGTCCATTCACCACTTGCGTAGCATTGCCTTGGAGAGAGCTAATTTTAATTGCTCCTGAACGATACACCTCCTCAACAACATATGGTCCTTCCCATTTCGAGAGTAATTTCCCTGCAAAGAGTATGAGACGAGACCGATACAATAGGACTTTATCCCCAATATTAAACTCTCTTTTGATGATCCTTCTATCATGCCATTTCTTAACTTTCTCTTTAAAGAGTTTAGCATTTTCATAAGCTTCACTTCTCCATTCATCTAGAGAACTTAATTGTAGCAACCTCTTATTACCGGCAAGTTTAGGATCTTTATTTAATTCTCTAACAGCCCAATAAGCTTTGTGTTCTAGTTCTAAAGGTAAATGACAAGCTTTTCCGTAAACCATTTTATAAGGTGACATTCCCATGGGGTTTTTATAAGCAGTTCTATAAGCCCATAGTGCTTCTTTCAATTTACTAGCCCAATTCTTTCTAGATTTATTAACGGTCTTTCCCAAAATAGATTTAATCTCTCTATTTGATAATTCTACTTGACCACTAGTTTGAGGGTGATAAGCGGAAGCAATTCTATGATTAATACCATACCTAGCAAGAGTTTTTCTAAAACCTCCATGAATAAAATGAGAACCTCCATCAGTCATAATATATCTAGGTACTCCAAATCTAGGAAAAATAATATCTAAAAGCATTTTTAAAGAGGTCTCACCGTCGGCACTTTTTGTAGGTATGGCTTCCACCCATTTAGTAACATAATCAACAGCAACAAGTATATGAGTGTTACCTTCGAAGAGGGAAAAGGTCCCATGAAGTCAAATCCCCAACAATCAAACGGTTCAATAACAAGAGTATAATTCATAGGCATTTCATTGCGTACGGAGATATTACCAACCCTTTGACATTCATCACAAGATAAAATAAACTTCCTTGCATCTTTGAAGAGAGTTGGCCAATAAAAACCTGATTGTAGAACCTTTTGCGCGGTTCTATCTCCGGCGTGATGTCCTCCATAAGCACTACCATGACATTTACTCAATATCTCTTGTTGTTCATATTCGGGAACACACCTTCGCAGAATACCATCCACTCCTTCTTTATATAAGTGTGGGTCATCCCAGAAATAATGCCTCAAGTCATAAAAGAATTTCCTCCTCTCGCTGAGCTGAAAAGGTTGGAGGCAAGTACTTGGAAACAATAAAGTTAGCATAATCAGCATACCAAGGACTATCTCGCGAGCTCACCTTTATTACAGCCAATTGTTCATTTGGAAAACTATCATTAACAGGAACAGGATCATAAGCAATATTTTCCAATCTAGACAAATTATCAGCAACAGGATTATCGGCACCTTTCCTATCTACAATATGTAAATCAAATTCTTGCAAAAGAAGTACCCATCTAATAAGCCTTGGCTTAGCATCTTTCTTTGTCATAAGGTATCTAATTGCGAGCATGATCAGTATGAATCGTAACTTTTGAATCAACAATATAAGATCTAAATTTGTCACAAGCAAAGACTACGGCTAACAATTCTTTTTCGGTAGTAGCATAATTTCTTTGAGCAGCATCAAGAGTCTTACTAGCATAATGAATAACATTTAATTTTTTATCTACTCGTTGTCCAAGAACAGCGCCTACAACAAAATCACTAGCATCACACATAATTTCAAAAGGCAAATTCCAATCAGGAGGTTCAACTATAGGAGCAGTTGTTAAGGCTTTCTTTAGTGTTTCA
>NC_061508.1:257178380-257225673 GCF_022539505.1 Lolium rigidum | reverse complement strand
AATCCAATCTCTTTACTTTGTTTTTGTCTTGCTTTATTTTATTTACTACTTTGTTTGCTGCATTATATCAAAACACAAAAAAATTAGTTGCTAGCTTTACTTTATTTACCTGTCTTGCACTATATATCAAAAACACAGAAAAATTAGTTACTTGCATTTTACTTTTGTTACCATGTCTAGCTCTGCACCTGTTACTTCTTCATCTGAGGAATTAGTCTTCACTTTTAAACAAGGGGATGAGGAGAGTTTTAAAGATGCTTGGTCCAGAATTTTTTATCGTAAAACTGAACCTCAAATGACTCTAAGTTTGCTCCTTAGTAATTTTTATTTTGGTCATATGATTCGCTATAGATATGCCTTGGATGCTGTAGTGGGAGGAGATTTCCTTCATTGCAATGGGGATCAAGCTTTTAATGCCATAAAGAAGTTGGTTGCATCACATGATGCAGCTAATAACTTTGATTCAAATCCTTATTAGCATTTATAATAGATTAAACACTCTTGAGACAAGTACATCTCGCTTGAATGAAAATTATAGATATGTTCGTAACCGTCTTGATCAAGTTTTAGTGAACTCGAACCTTCATTATGGGATCCTACTATTAAAATTGTTATCGGTGACCAAACTCTTCATGCCAATTGTGATATTATGTCAGAATTTTGCCTAATGCCTAAGAGTATTCATGAATCTTTGAAACTTTGGGGATTCGTTGAAGGGGGAGAAGGAATAACTCTTATTGATAACTCGTTATAATTCCTAAAGGAATAGCTGCGGGTGTGCATACAACCGTTCTTGGGAGAACAATATCCATTGATTATCTTGTTATTGAATGTGCAGGAACGTGACAAATCACACTCTGAAGATCCCTCGCTGAAACTATTGGGAGCAAGTCATAGATATGGGAGAAGGCACCCTAAAATTCACCTCTACACCCGGGGGTAGACATATATTCCCCAAATCAAAGAGTAAGAGAAAGAACAAGAAAGGTAAGGGTAAAGCCCAAGGTAATGTTGATACTGCATCTCTTGATAATACTTGATACACACTTTCTGCGCCTAGCTGAAAGGCGTTAAAGAAAAGCGCTTATGGGAGACAACCCATGTTTTTACTACAGTATTTTGTTTTATATTTGAGTCTTGGAAGTTGTTTACTACTGTAGCAACCTCTCCTTATCTTAGTTTTGTGCATTGTTGTGCCAAGTAAAGTCTTTGATAGTAAGGTTCATACTAGATTTGGATTACCGCGCAGAAACAGCATTTCTTTGTCGTCACGAATTTGGACCTGCCTCTCTCGTAGGTAGCTCAGAAAAATATGCCAATTTACGTGCGTGATCCTCGGATATGTACGCAACTTTCATTCAATTTGGGCATTTTCATTTGAGAAAGTCTGGTGCCTCAATAAAATCCATCTTTACGGACTCATTCTGTTTTGACAGATTCTGCCTTTTATTTCGCATTGCCTCTTTTGCTATGGTGGATGAATTTCTTTGTTCCATTAATGTCCAGTAGCTTTATGCAATGTCCAGAAGTGTTAAGAATGATCGTGTCACCTCTGAACATGTTAATTTTTATTATGCACTAACCCTCTAATGAGTTGTTTCGAGTTTGGTGTGGAGGAAGTTTTCAAGGATCAAGAGAAGGAGATGATACAATATGATCAAGGAGAGTGAAAGCTCTAAGCTTGGGGATGCCCCGGTGGTTCACCCCTGCATATTTTAAGAAGACTCAAGCGTCTAAGCTTGGGGATGCCCAAGGCATCCCCTTCTTCATCGACAACATTATCAGGTTCCTCCCCCGAAACTATATTTTTATTCCATCACATCTTATGTGCTTTGCTTGGAGCGTCGGTTTGTTTTTGTTTTTGTTTTTGTTTGAATAAAATGGATCCTAGCATTCATTGTGTGGGAGAGAGACACGCTCCGCTGTTGCATATGGACAAATATGTCCTTAGGCTTTACTCATAGTATTCATGGCGAAGGTTGAATCTTCTTCGTTAAATTGTTATATGGTTGGAATTGGAAAATGCTACATGTAGTAATTCTAAAATGTCTTGAATAATTTGATACTTGGCAATTTTTGTGCTCATGTTTAATCTCTTGCATCATATACTTTGCACCCATTAATGAAGAAATACAAAGAGCTTGCTAAATTTGGTTTGCATATTTGGTCTCTCTAAAGTCTAGATAATTTCTAGTATTGAGTTTTGAACAACAAGGAAGACGGTGTAGAGTCTTATAATGTTTACAATATGTCTTTTTATGTGAGTTTTGCTGCACCGGTTCATCCTTGTGTTTGTTTCAAATAACCTTGCTAGCCTAAACCTTGTATCGAGAGGGAATATTTCTCATGCATCCAAAATCCTTGAGCCAACCACTATGCCATTTGTGTCCACCATACCTACCTACTACATGGTATTTCTACGCCATTCCAAAGTAAATTTCTTGAGTGCTACCTTTAAAATTTCCATTCTTTACCTTTACAATATATAGCTCATGGGACAAATAGCTTAAAAACTATTGTGGTATTGAATATGTACTTATGCACTTTATCTCTTATTAAGTTGCTTGTTGTGCGATAACCATGTTCCTGGGGACGCCATCAACTACTCTTTGTTGAATATCATGTGAGTTGCTATGCATGTCCATCTTGTCTGAAGTAAGGGAGATTTACCACTTATTGGTTAGAGCATGCATATTGTTAGAGAAGAACATTGGGCCGCTAACTAAAGCCATGAATCATGGTGGAAGTTTCAGTTTTGGACATATATCCTCAATCTCATATGAGAACATTAATTGTTGCTACATGCTTATGCATTAAAGAGGAGTCCATTATCTGTTGTCTATGTTGTCCCTGTATGGATGTCTAAGTTGAGAATAATCAAAAGCGAGAAATCCAAATGCGAGCTTTCTCCTTAGACCTTTGTACAGGCGGCATGGAGGTACCCCTTTGTGACACTTGGTTAAAACATGTGTATTGCGATAATCCGGTAGTCCAAGCTAATTAGGACAAGGTGCGGGCACTATTAGTATACTATGCATGAGGCTTGCAACTTGTAAGATATAATTTACATGATACATATGCTTTATTACTACCGTTGACAAAATTGTTTCTTGTTTTCAAAATAAAAGCTCTAGCACAAATATAGCAATCGATGCTTTCCTCTTTGAAGGACCTTTCTTTTACTTTTATGTTGAGTCAGTTCACCTATTTTCTCTCCACCTCAAGAAGCAAACACTTGTGTGAACTGTGCATTGATTCCTACATACTTGCATATTGCACTTGTTATATTGCTTTGCATTGACAATATCCATGAGATATACATGTTACAAGTTGAAAGCAACCGCTGAAACTTACTCTTCCTTTGTGCTGCTTCAATACCTTTACTTTGATTTATTGCTTTATGAGTTAACTCTTATGCAAGACTTATTGATGCTTGTCTTGAAGTGCTATTCATGAAAAGTCTTTGCTTTATGATTCGATTGGTTTACTCATGTCATTACCATTGTTTTGATCGCTGCATTCATTACATATGCTTACAATTGTATGATCAAGGTTATGATGGCATGTCACTCCATAAATTATCTTTGTTATCGTTTACTCGCTCGGGACGAGCAGAACTAAGCTTGGGGATGCCGATACGTCTCCGACGTATCGATAATTTCTTATGTTCCATGCCACATTATTGATGATATCTACATGTTTTATACACATTATATGTCGTATTTATGCATTTTCCGGCACTAACCTATTAACGAGATGCCGAAGAGCAAGTTGTTGTTTTCTGCTGTTTTTGGTTTCAGAAATCCTCAAAGGAAATATTCTCGGAATTGGACGAAATCAACGCCCAGGGTCCTATTTTTGCACGAAGCTTCCAGAAGACCGAGGGGGAAAGGAAGTGGGGCCACGAGGAGCCGACACAACAGGGCGGCGCGGCCCAGCCCTTGGCCGCGCGGCCCTGGCGTGTGGGGCCCTCGTGTGGCCCCCCGCGTTGCCCTTCCGCCTACTTAAAGCCTTCGTCGCGAAACCCCCAAGACCGAGAGCCACGATACGGAAAACCTTACTGAGACGCCGCCGCCGCCAATCCCATCTCGGGGGATTCTGGAGATCACCTCCGGCACCCCGCCGAGAGGGGAATCATCTCCCGGAGGACTCTTCACCGCCATGGTCGCCTCCGGAGTGATGAGTGAGTAGTTCACCCCTGGACTATGGGTCCATAGCAGTAGCTAGATGGTTGTCTTCTCCTCATGTGCTTCATTGTCGGATCTTGTGAGCTGCCTAACATGATCAAGATCATCTATCTGTAGTTCTATATGTTGTGTTTGTCGGGATCCGATGGATAGAGAATACTATGTTATGGTGATTATCAATCTATTACCTATGTGTTGTTTATGATTTTGCATGCTCTCCGTTATTAGTAGAGGCTCTGGCCAAGTTTTTACTCTTAACTCCAAGAGGGAGTATTTATGCTCGATAGTGGGTTCATGCCTCCATTAAATCTGGGACGATGACGTAAAGTTCTAAGGTTGTGGATGTGCTGTTGCCACTAGGGATAAAACATTGATGCTATGTCCGAGGATGTAGTTATTCATTACATTACGCACCATACTTAATGCAATTGTCTCGTTGTTTTGCAACTTAATACTCGGAAGGGGTTCGGATGATAACCTGAAGGTGGACTTTTTAGGCATAGATGCATGCTGGATAGCGGTCTATGTACTTTGTTGTAATGCCCAATTAAATCTCACTATACTCATCATATCATGTATGTGCATTGTCATGCTCTCTCTATTTGTCAATTGCCGGACTGTAATTTGTTCACCCAACATGCTATTTATCTTATGAGAGAGACACCTCTAGTGAACTGTGGACCCCGGTCCATTGTTTTACATTGAATACAATCTACTGCAATACTTGTTCTACTGTTTTCTGCAAACAATCATCATCCACACTATACATCTAATACTTTGTTACAGCAAGCCGGTGAGATTGACAACCTCACTCGTTTCGTTGGGGCAAAGTACTTTGGTTGTGTTGTGCAGGTTCCACGTTGGCGCCGGAATCCCTGGTGTTGCGCCGCACTACATCCCGCCGCCATCAACCTTCGACGTGCTTCTTGGCTCCTCCTGGTTCGATAAACCTTGGTTTCTTTCTGAGGGAAAACTTGCCGCTGTGCGCATCACACCTTCCTCTTGGGGTTCCCAACGGACGCGTGCTGTACGCGTATCAACAGCACTGATGGTAGCTCATCGAGCCAACACCCCGGTGACTTTTCCACCGCATCGATGACTCTTGGTTTGATACCGGAAAGTACCAAAGCGTTTGTTCTTTCAACTTGGCCATTGCCTTGTGGGTGTGCCACTGAGCACAAATCCAACCGGATATTGTTGTCCTCACAAAATCTTTTGAACTCACCTTGAGAAAAGTTTGTGCCATTGTCCGTGATAATGCTATGTGGATAGCCATACCGCAAAATAACATCTTTTAAGAACTTCACCGCTGTGCGCCCATCACATTTTGCAATGGGTTTTACCTCTAGCCACTTGGTGAATTTATCCACCATAACCAAAATGTGGGTCATATTTCCCCTTGCGGTTTTGAATGGGCCAACCATGTCTAGGCACCAAACGGCAAACGGCCAAGTTAGCGGTATGGTCTTTAAACCGGATGCTGGGGTATGATTCTGCTTGGCGTACCTCTGGCACCCATTGCATTTTCTTACCAGATCCTCAGCGTTTTCCAAAGCCGTGGGCCAATAGAACCCATGCCGGAACACTTTCGCCACCAGCGCCCTTGATGAAGCGTGGTGCCCACATTCCCCTTGGTGGATCTCCTCAAGCATTTCCTTTCCCTCTTCCGGTTCCACACACCTTTGGAGGACACCGGTAACACTTCTCTTGTACACCTCGCCATTGATGATGGTGTATGCTTTGGACCTCCTTTGGATCCTTCTGGACTCACTTTCGTCAACCGGCAAGGTGCCGTTAATCAGGAATTCCTTAATAGGTTTAACCCATGATGGTGCTTCCCGAACTAGGAACACCGGTACGTCTATGTCCATGTTATCCACCAATATTGTTTCCTCCGGCACGGACGCAGCAGTCCCCGAGCTTACCGGAACAGTCCCCGAGCTTGCCGGAACAGTCCCCGGGTTTCCTTCATCGATATCCGTTGGTACAACATGTGATTCCGGTACAAAAATTGATTCCAACTCCGGACTCGGTTTGATCGATGGTACTCTTAAGTGTGCCAAGGCTATTCCGGGAGGAATTTCTTGCCTAGATGAGCCCAGCTTGGACAAAGCATCCGCGGCTTCATTTTCTGCACGCGGCTCATGGTGAAACTCACACCCTTCGAAGAAGCCGGCAATCTTTTGTACGTGAAACAGGTATGAGGCCATGTTGGCATCTTTTGCGTCCCAATCTCCGGAACATTGTTGTACCACAAGATCTGAGGCCATGTTGGCATCTTTTGCGTCCCAATCTCCGGAACATTGTTGTACCACAAGATCTGAATCTCCGTAGCAAATGATCCGGTGTGCACCGATTTCTTTTGCGACCTTAAGTCCATGGATCAAAGCCTCGTATTCAGCGACATTGTTTGATGCCCTGAAATGTACTTGCAAAACATACCGGAGATGATCCCCCTTGGGTGATGTTAGCACCACACCGGCACCCAGACCCTCTTTGAGTTTGGACCCGTCAAAGTGCATCTTCCAGTATTCTATTCTTTGGTCTGGCGGCTTGTATTGCATTTCCGCCCAATCAACCAAGAAATCAGCTAAAGCTTGTGATTTTATGGCATCTCTTCTTTCATACACCGATACGTATGGTGATATCTGGATCGCCCATTTTGCAATCCTGCCGCTAGCATCTTTGTTGCACATGATATCAGAGATGGGTGCCTCACTCACCACCTTCATGGGGTGCTCCTCAAAGTAGTGTTTGAGCTTTGTGGCGGCCTTGAACACGCCATAAGTCATTTTCTGGAAGTGTGGGTAGTTTTGCTTTGAGAGGGAGAGCACCTCGCTCAGGTAGTATACCGGCCTCTGGACGGTTTTTCCTTCCTCTTCTCTTTCTACTACCACAACAACACTTACAGCCCGGTTAGTTGCTGCTATGTACAACAACATGGGCTCTCTTTCCAACGGCGAAGCCAGTATTGGTGCAGTGGCTAGCATTGTCTTTAGCTCTTTAAACGCCGCGTCTACCTGAGGGGTCCAGACGAACGTATCGGATTTTTTCATCAGAGCGTAGAGTGGCAAGGCCTTTTCTCCCAACCTGCTTATGAACCGGCTCAGCGATGCTAAGCTTCCGGTAAACTTTTGTACATCCTTAAGATCTCGCGGTATTGTCATTCTTTCGATTGCCCGGATCTTTACCGGATTGACCTCAATGCCCCGGCTTGATACGAGAAAGCCAAGCAGTTTGTCGGCGAGGGACACCGAAGGTGCATTTTGCCGGATTAAGTTTCATCCGGAATCTTCTTAAGTTATCGAATGTTTGCCGGAGATCGTCGATTAAGGTTTCTTTTGCCTTAGTTTTTATCACGACATCGTCCACATAAACTTGCACATTCTTTCCAATTTGGTCAAACAAACACTTTTGCATACAGCGCTGGTACGTTGCACCAGCGTTGCGCAAACCAAAAGGCATAGTGACATAGCAATAAGCCCCATGCGGGGTAATGAACGCAGTTTTTATTTGATCTTCCTTTTTCAAGGGGATTTGGTGGAAACCGGAATAAGCATCCAGGAAAGACAACAACTCACACCCGGCAGTGGAATCAATCACTTGATCGATCCGCGGTAAAGGGAAAGGGTCTTTTGGGCAAGCCTTGTTCAGATTGGTGTAGTCGATGCACATGCGCCACACCTTTGGAGCTTTTGCTTCGAGGTTCTCATCTTTTTTCTTTTTGACCAGCACCGGATTGGCTAGCCACTCAGTGTGTAGCACTTCCACGATGAAACGGGCAACCAACAACTTTGTCACTTCTTCTCCAATGATTTTCCTCCTATCCTCAGCAAACCGGCGTAAAGGTTGTCGCACCGGCTTCGCATCCTTCCGGACATTCAAAGAGTGCTCAACCAGCTCCCTCGGAACACCTACCAAGTCCTCTGTAGACCAGGCAAAGATATTCCGATTCTCACGGAGGAAGCTGACGAGCGCGCTTTCCTATGCCTCACTGAGGCCGGCACCGATACGAACGGTACGCTCAGGGAAAGCCGGATCTAGCACGATGTCCTTTGTTTCTTTTGTCGGCTTGAACACCGGTGCACTCAAGCTTGCACTCATTGCCGCTAAGCTCAACTGTGAAGACTGAGCCAGCGCAACCGCAGTTTGCATCCTCCTTTTTTCCTCTGCGATCACCAGCGATTCTGCCAGATTTGATCCGGCGGAAGCAGTTTCCAGCGAAATCCTGTAATTTCCCACCACAGTTAAGGGTCCACGAGGTGCCGGCATCTTCATCTTGAGATACGCCGTGTGGGTCGAGGCCATGAAAGCTGCCAGTGCCGGTCTCCCCAGCAGTGCATGGTACGGACTATCTAGGTCCACCACCTCGAACTCAATGTTTTCAACCCGGCAATTGTCACGCCCTCCAAACGAGACATCCACCCGGACTTTTCCAACCGGTGCGCAGGACAAACCCGGAACGATTCCGTGGAACGTTGTACGAGTTGGCTGAAGCATGTTTTCTGTTATGCCCAACGTATGCATGGTGTGCCGGTACATTATGTTTATGCTGCTTCCATTGTCTATCAGCACTTTGCTGAACTTGACGCGAGTCGTTGGCCCTTTCATGATTGGGTCCACCACGAGAGCGTAACCACCCGGGTTATGCATTACCTTGGGGTGATCCTGAAGTGACCAGGAGATTTCCTGATCTAACCACTGCATGTATTTTGGTACTGCCGGCATCACCGCGTTTACTTCCATGGAACGACGATGTAGCTGCCTGTCTGTCGGCTCAGTGACGAACACAACACAGCACACATCCGGATCCTCATAAACATTCCGTCCCAAAGGTGCCGGTGGAAGTGGTTGGCCGTGGCCCTCTCCCACCTGATTGACTTGCTGGTACTGCTGCCTGTTTGGCTGAGGCTATACCGGTAAAGCATTTGCTCCGGTGAGTGGTGGTGGTGGTGGTAGTTGATGCTGGTGCAGCATATCTTGAGATGGTGGTAACATTGTGGATCACCCTTGTGCTTGCGCATCTTTTACTACTCCCTTGAGCATCAAGTACTTTGTCCAAGAACAATCCTTCGTCAGGTGGTTTGACGGGTGAGCCGGATTCGGCGTGTGCCACCGGCAAGGTTGATCCATGGCGGCTTCCATGGTGTATTTCACGGGTTCTTGCCAATTCTTTTTCTGGCCCCAGGGTTTCTTTTCGACCCATTGTTTCTTAGGACCTACCCATGGCTGTGATCCAGTTTTCTGCCTCTGGCTGCCGCTGGCATCAGAGTTTTCTTGTACAGCAGCAACTTGTTGCGGACCGTACCTTCGATCCGGGAAATCTTCCCTTCTTTTGTTGTTCCGGTTGTCCCGGTATTGCTCTTGGCGCTGCTGAGGCGGGTTCGATTGTTCCGGCTCGGCTTGCACCGCCGGTTGCATTGGGTCTCCCAATGCGTAGTTATCCGCCACACGTATCATCTCCGCCAAAGTTACCGGCATATTCCGCTGTAGCTTTTGCAACAACGGCGAACCTCTGCGGCATCCATTGCAAAACCAAGCTATGGCTTGCGCTTCTATCACCCCTTCACAAGAGTTTCTAATGGAGTTCCACCGGGTCAGGTAATCCCGGTCTGTTTCCTGTGGGCGCTGCACGCACAAAGCGAGCTGCTGAGGCCTGTTGGGCCTCCGATAGGTGCTACTGAAGTTACTCACAAAAGCTTCCTCAAAATCCAACCAACCGTTTATGCTTCCTGCCGGCAAGTTGTTCAGCCAGATTCTTGCCGGTCCCACCAGAAACGTTGGCACAATCCTCACGGCCCAACGCCGGTTTCCTCCTCCGGCTACACATCCTCCGCCGCCAGCGACGTATACCGCGGTCACGTAATCCGCGAGCCAATTGATGTCTACGGGAGCTTCTATTCTTGTAGACAGTGTTGGGCCTCCAAGAGCAGAGGTTTGTAGAACAGCATCAAGTTTCCCTTAAGTGGATCACCCAAGGTTTATCGATCTCAGGGAGGAAGAGGTCAAAGATATCCCTCTCAAGCAACCCTGCAACCACAAAGCAAGAAGTCTCTTGTGTCCCCAACACACCTAATAGGTGCACTAGTTCCGCGAAGAGATAGTGAAATACAGGTGGTATGAATAAGTATGAGCAGTAGTAACGGCGCCGTAAAATAGCTTGCTGGCGTGTAGTTGATGGTGGTAATATGGTAGCAGTAGTAACGCAGGAAAACAGTAAACAAGCAGCGATAGCAGTATTTAGGAACAAGGCCTAGGGAATAGACTTTCACTAGTGGACACTCTCAACTTTGATCACATAACAGAATAGATAAATGCATACTCTACACTCTTTTGTTGGATGATGAACACATTGCGTAGGATTACACGAACCCTCAATGCCGGAGTTAACAAGCTCCACAATTAAATGTTCATATTTAAATAACCTTAGAGTGCAAGAAAGATCAACACGACTAAACCAAGTACTAACACAGCATGCACACTCGTCACCTTCACACTATGTAGGAGGAATAGGTCACATCAATACTATCATAGCAATAGTTAACTTCACAATCTACAAGAGATCATGATCATAGCATACGCCAAGTACTAACACGGATGCACACACCGTCACCATTACACCGTGCAGGAGGAATAAAACTACTTTAATAACATCACTAGAGTAGCACATAGATAAATTGTGATACAAAACACATTGCAATCATAAAGAGATATAAATAAGAACTTCACTACGCCATTCATAACAGTGAATAAGTATTATGTGAATATAGCCTAAGAGACCCACACGGTGCACACACTGTCACCTTTACACACGTGGGACAAGGAGTCTCCGGAGATCACATAAGTAAAATTCACTTGACTAGCATAACGACATCTAGATTACAAGCATCATCATATGAATCTCAATCATGTAAGGCAGCTCATGATATTATTGTATTGAAGTACATAGGAGAGAGATGAACCACATAGCTACCGGTACAGCCCCGAGCCTCGATGGAGAACTACTCCCTCCTCATGGGAGAAGCAGCGGTGATGAAGATGGCGGTGGTGTCGATGGAGGAGCCTTCCGGGGGCACTTCCCCGCCCCGGTGGCGTGCCGGAACAGAGACTCCTGTCCCCCAGATCTTGGCTTCGCGATGGCGGCGGCTCTGGAAGGTTTTCCGTATCGTGGTTCTTCCGTATCGTGGTTTTAGGTCTGGGGGCTTCTTATAGGCGAAGAGGCGGCGTCAGAGGGTCGAAGAGGCGGCGGCACCATAGGGTGGCGCGGGCCACACCCAGGCCGCGCCAGCCTATGGTCCCGTGGGCCCGTGCCCCCTCTCGGCGGTTCTCGGGTGTTCTGGATGCTTCCGGGCAAAATAGGATGCTCGGGTCTTGATTTCGTCCGATTCCGAGAATATTTCCTTACTAGGATTTCGGAACCAAAAACAGCAGAAAACAGGAACCGGCCCTTCGGCATCTCGTCAATAGGTTAGTTCCGGAAAACGCATAAATATGACATATAATGTGCATAAAACATGTAGATATCATCAATAATGTGGCATGGAACATCAGAAATTATCGATACGTCGGAGACGTATCAGCATCCCCAAGCTTAGTTCTCGCTCGTCCCGAGCAGGTAAACGATAAACAAAGATAATTTCTGGAGTGACATGCCATCATAACCTTGATCATATTGTAAACATATGTAATGAATGCAGCGATCAAAACAATGGTAATGACATGAGTAAACAACTGAATCATAAAGCAATGACTTTTCCTGAATAGTACTTTGAAGACAAGCATCAATAAGTCTTGCATAAGAGTTAACTCATAAAGCAATAAATTCATAGTAAAGGCATTGAAGCAACACAAAGGAAGATTAAGTTTCAGCGGTTGCTTTCAACTTGTAACAAGTATATCTCATGGATAATTGTCAACATAGAGTAATATAACAAGTGCAATATGCAAGTATGTAGGAATCAATGCACAGTTCACACATGTGTTTGCTTCTTGAGGTGGAGAGAGATAGGTGAACTGACTCAACATAAAAGTAAAAAGAATGGTCCTTCAAAGAGGAAAGCATCGATTGCTATATTTGTGCTAGAGCTTTTATTTTGAAAACATGAAAATATTTTGTCAACGGTAGTAATAAAGCATATGAGTTATGAAAATTATATCTTACAAGTTGCAAGTCTCATGCATAGTATACTAATAGTGCCCGCACCTTGTCCTAATTAGCTTGGACTACCGGATCATCGCAATACACATGTTTTAACCAAGTGTCACAATGGGGTACTTCCATGCCGCCCGTACAAAGGTCTAAGGAGAAAGCTCGCATTTTGGATTTCTCGCTTTTGATTATTCTCAACTTAGACATCCATACCGGGACAACATGGACAACAGATAATGGACTCCTCTTTAATGCATAAGCATGTGGCAACAATTATTATTCTCGTATGAGATTGAGGATATATGTCCAAAACTCGAAACTTCCACCATGAATCATGGCTTTAGTTAGCGGCCCAATGCTCTTCTCTAACAATATGCATGCTCCAACCATTAAGGTGGTAGATCTCTCTTACTTCAGACAAGACGGACATGCATAGCAACTCACATGATATTCAACAAAGAATAGTTGATGGCGTCCCTAGAAGCATGGTTATCGCACAACAAGCAACTTAATAAGAGATAAAGTGCATAAGTACATATTCAATACCACAATAGTTTTTAAGCTATTTGTCCCATGAGCTATATATTGCAAAGGTGAATGATGGAATTTTAAAGGTAGCACTCAAGCAATTTACTTTGGAATGGCGGATAAATACCATGTAGTAGGTAGGTATGGTGGACACAAATGGCATAGTGGTTGGCTCAAGGATTTTGGATGCATGAGAAGTATTCCCTCTCGATACAAGGTTTAGGCTAGCAAGGTTATTTGAAACAAACACAAGGATGAACGGTGCAGTAAAAACTCACATAAAAGACATATTGTAAACATTATAAGACTCTACACCGTCTTCCTTGTTGTTCAAAACTCAATACTAGATATTATCTAGACTCTAGAGAAACCAAATATGCAAACCAAATTAGCAAGCTCTAAGTGTTTCTTCATTAATGGGTGCAAAGTATATGATGCAAGAGCTTAAACATGAGCACAACAATTGCCAAGTATCAAATTATCCAAGACATTTTAGAGTTACTACATGTAGCATTTTCCAATTCCAACCATATAACAATTTAACGAAGAAGAAACTTCGCCATGAATACTATGAGTAGAGCCTAAGGACATACTTGTCCATATGCTACAGCGGAGCGTGTCTCTCTCCACAAAGTAAATGCTAGGATCCATTTTATTCAAACAAAACAAAAAACAAAAACAAACCGACGCTCCAAGCAAAGTGCATAAGATGTGACGGAATAAAAATATAGTTTCAAGGGAGGAACCTGATAATGTTGTCGATGAAGAAGGGGATGCCTTGGGCATCCCCAAGCTTAGACGCTTGAGTCTTCTTGAAATATGCAGGGATGAACCACGGGGGCATCCCCAAGCTTAGAGCTTTCACTCTTCTTGATCATAGTATATCATCCTCCTCTCTTGACCCTTGAAAACTTCCTCCACACCAAACTCGAAACAACTCATTAGAGGGTTAGTGCACAATAAAAATTAACATGTTCAGAGGTGACACAATCATTCTTAACACTTCTGGACATTGCATAAAGCTACTGGACATTAATGGATCAAAGAAATTCATCCAACATAGCAAAAGAGGCAATGCGAAATAAAAGGCAGAATCTGTCAAAACAGAACAGTCCGTAAAGATGGATTTTATTAGGGCACCAGACTTGCTCAAATGAAAATGCCCAAATTGAATGAAAGTTGCGTACATATCTGTGGATCATGCACGTAAATTGGCTTAATTTTCTGAGCTACCTACAGGGAGGTAGACCCAGATTCGTGACAGCTAAGAAATCTGGAACTGCGCAGTAATCCAAATCTAGTACTTACTTTACTATCAAAGACTTTACTTGGCACAACAAAACTCAAAACTAAGATAAGGAGAGGTTGCTACAGTAGTAAACAACTTCCAAGACTCAAATATAAAACAAAAATACTGTAGTAAAAACATGGGCTGTCTCCCAAGAAGTTCTTTCTTTATAGCCATTAAGATGGGCTCAGCAGTTTTGATGATGCACTCGCAAGAAATAGTATTTGAAGCAAAAGAGAGCATCAAGAGGCAAATTCAAAACACATTTAAGTCTAACATGCTTCCTATGCATAGGAATCTTGTAAATAAACAAGTTCATGAAGAGCAAAGTAACAAGCATAGGAAGATAAAACAAGTGTAGCTTCAAAAATTTCAGCACATAGAGAGGCATTTTAGTAACATGAAAATTTCTACAACCATATTTTCCTCTCTCATTATAACTTTCAGTAGCATCATGAGCAAACTCAACAATATAACTATCACATAAAGCATTCTTATCATGAGTCTCATGCATAAAATTAGTACTACTCCCAACATAAGCATAGTTATTCTTATTAATTGTAGTAGGAGCAAATTCAACAAAGTAGCTATCATTATTATTTTCATCATCAAATATAGGAGGCATATTGTAATCATAATCAAATTTATCCTCCATAACAGGCGGTAACAAAAGACTACTATCATTATAATCATCATATATGGGAGGCAAAATATCATCAAAGTAAATTTTCTCCTCAATGCTTGGGGGACTAAAAATATCATGCTCATCAAAGCCAGCTTCCCCAAGCTTAGAATTTTCCATATCATTAGCAACAATGGTGTTCAAAGCGTTCATACTAATATGTTCCATGGGTTTTTTAATTTTCGCATCAAACCATCCATGTCTTAAATCAGGAAATAGAATAAGAAGCTCATTGTTGTCCATTATGCCAAACTAGTGTAAACAAGAAACAAAAAGATGCAATTGCAGGATCTAAAGGAAATAGCTTCGAGTACTTACAACGGCGAAAATAGCTTAGTAGCCGAGATCCGGAGTGTGAGTACCTTTTTACCTTTCCTCCCCGGCAACGGCGCCAGAAAAGTGCTTGATTTCTACGGGAGCTTCTATTCTTGTAGACAGTGTTGGGCCTCCAAGAGCAGAGGTTTGTAGAACAGCAGCAAGTTTCCCTTAAGTGGATCACCCAAGGTTTATCGATCTCAGGGAGGAAGAGGTCAAAGATATCCCTCTCAAGCAACCCTGCAACCACAAAGCAAGAAGTCTCTTGTGTCCCCAACACACCTAATAGGTGCACTAGTTCAGCGAAGAGATAGTGAAATACAGGTGGTATGAATAAGTATGAGCAGTAGTAACGGCGCTAGAAAATAGCTTGCTGGCGTGTAGTTGATGGTGGTAATATGGTAGCAGTAGTAACGCAGTAAAACAGTAAACAAGCAGCGATAGCGTATTTAGGAACAAGGCCTAGGGAATAGACTTTCACTAGTGGACACTCTCAACTTTGATCACATAACAGAATAGATAAATGCATACTCTACACTCTTTTGTTGGATGATGAACACATTGCGTAGGATTACACGAACCCTCAATGCCGGAGTTAACAAGCTCCACAATTAAATGTTCATATTTAAATAACCTTAGAGTGCAAGAAAGATCAACACGACTAAACCAAGTACTAACACAGCATGCACACTCGTCACCTTCACACTATGTAGGAGGAATAGATCACATCAATACTATCATAGCAATAGTTAACTTCACAATCTACAAGAGATCATGATCATAGCATACGCCAAGTACTAACACGGATGCACACACTCGTCACCATTACACCGTGCGGGAGGAATAAAACTACTTTAATAACATCACTAGAGTAGCACATAGATAAATTGTGATACAAAACACATTGCAATCATAAAGAGATATAAATAAGCACTTCACTACGCCATTCATAACGGTGAATAAGTATTCTGTGAAATATAGCCTAAGAGACCCACACGGTGCACACACCTGTCACCTTTACACACGTGGGACAAGGAGTCTCCGGAGATCACATAAGTAAAATTCACTTGACTAGCATAACGACATCTAGATTACAAGCATCATCATATGAATCTCAATCATGTAAGGCAACTCATGAGATTATTGTATTGAAGTACATAGGAGAGAGATGAACCACATAGCTACCGGTACAGCCCCGAGCCTCGATGGAGAACTACTCCCTCCTCATGGGAGCAGCAGCGGTGATGAAGATGGCGGTGGTGTCGATGGAGGAGCCTTCCGGGGGCACTTCCCCGCCCCGGCGGCGTGCCGGAACAGAGACTCCTGTCCCCCAGATCTTGGCTTCGCGATGGCGGCGGCTCTGGAAGGTTTTCCGTATCGTGGTTCTTCCGTATCGTGGTTTTAGGTCTGGGGGCTTCTTATAGGCGAAGAGGCGGCGTCGGAGGGTCGAAGAGGCGGCGGCACCATAGGGTGGCGCGGCCACACCCAGGCCGCGCCAGCCTATGGTCCCGTGGGCCCGTGCCCCCTCTCCGGCGGTTCTCGGGTGTTCCGGATGCTTCCGGGCAAAATAGGATCTCTGGGTCTTGATTTCGTCCGATTCCGAGAATATTTCCTTACTAGGATTTCGGAACCAAAAACAGCTAGAAAACAGAACTGGCCCTTCGGCATCTCGTCAATAGGTTAGTTCCGGAAAACGCATAAATATGACATATAATGTGCATAAAACATGTAGATATCATCAATAATGTGGCATGGAACATTAGAAATTATCGATACGTCGGAGACGTATCACCAATCTTCCGGCTTAGTGGTGCCATCATATGTTTTGGTGTCACGGGGCAACTGGAAGTTGCGAACCGGTGGTTGCTCTTTCATGATCCTTGGGCCAAAGCACTTTGGACCCGGAGGACCCTCTGCCTCTATCATTTCAGACAGATACACTCTATCCAGACGGTGCCTCGCATCCCGTTCTGGCAGGTGTCTTTCTCCCACGCGCTCTCCCAATGGGTTCCGGTAAGCGGTGAGTCTTGCCCTTGCCTGCCGGTACCTCGGGGGAGGCATTTCCTCCTCATCATACGCTGCCCTTGCAGCTTGATAGTTTTGCCCGGTTTCATATCTACCGGCATGATTGTTTCCGGCATAGCCTCCTTTGGCGTAGCCTCGATCTGCCCCTTGGCTTTTTCTACCAGCATCGTGTTGCCCGGCTTGTTGTTTTCCGGCAAGGACCGGATCGTACACAGTCATCTGCTGCGCGTTCATCTCTTTTTCTCTCCTTCTGTCCGGATGGGGGGACGAGGCCTATCCATGGGACTTGCTGCCGGCATTCTTTGTTGAACACGCGGATTTTGAGGCTGCAGCCTTGTTCAGCTTAGCCAGCTGCTCAGCATTCTGCTACTCGATAGTTTCTAGCAGCTCTCTGACACGCTCTTGCTGTTTTGCCAAAGCATCTCCGGAAAGAGATTCACATAGCTCTACTGCAGCCTTAGCAACTTTTATAGTTTTATCCGGGCTACTATACTTAGGTTTCTCTACGATGCTCACAGATGCAGAGGTACTTTTGCCGGCAATAACTTCCTTACGCAAATCCTGATCTAGATTGCGAGCTTTAAGCCGGTTCTCCGGTATCCTAGCAGCATGAGCGCTAACAGAAGAAAAGCCATGGGCAGCGTTGTACTCACGTTGGGTTAGGTTTAGCTCGCGCTGCGCCCGGACGATGTCGGCGCCGTTCGCGAGCAGCTTCTGGCGTTGTGCCTCCAGCTCCGCCTGAGCCGCTGCCGGGTCGATGTTCTGCGCGATAGGCATTGCCAGCACGTTCATCGCCGCTTGGAGTGGTGTTTCCGGTGGTGCGGAAGATGCTCCCGCAGCGCCAGCGTCGCGCTCCAGCGGTGGCTTGGCCGCACGGGTCGAAACCGCACGGCCTGCACCTTCATCCACAGCCTCCTTGCCTGCACCGACCGCGCCGACCATCATTACCTCGACGCTGCCGGCGGCGCGGCCAGCACAGAGCCACCTTGGCGGGTCCGGCGCCACCAGCACCGGCGAGAGGCGCTGGCGCACAGGGACGGTGCCGAAGTAGACGCGGTGGCTGCCGAACTCGATGATGCGGCCGTTCTTGGGGAAGATGCCGCCATTGGCGAAGCAGCCCGCGTTGTCGTTGATGAAGTCCATGGAGTAGAGGCGCTGGACGAGCGCAGACACTGTCCGCTCGCCGGCGACCTCGAGGATGCCCGCCCGAATATGAACTCCAGCAAGCGCCACTTCATGCCCCACGGTGGGCGCCAACTGTCGTCGTGGTGAACAGACAGATGCCATAGGATGGCTTAAGTTGGGGCCGAATGGACGCTAGAGGATTCGGGGGAGGGTTTGCGATTAGATGGGATGAACTTCCGGATGCTTTCCCCAAGAACTTAGCCAAGGCTAGAGGTAGAAGAAGAAAGACGCAAGGAAGAACTCGCTCTAGATCTTTCTCTTCATTGATCTCAACAAGTTACAGGTCTCTCCATACAAGGAGTCACATGCCCGCGTACGGGGCGTGCCCCCTCTCCTTATATAGGGGAGAGGGTGGCTTACAGAGGAAGAAACCCTAATGGCATCTTTGACTAGACAAACTACTTTACAAAGTTACTTTAATCATAAATGACACCGGGGTCTTCTTTAATCGGGAGGCCGACGTCCTCCGAGCTTCTTTCGCCGTCATCCTCTTCTTTATCGTCAGGCCTTCGTTTAAAGCTACTTTGCTTAGCTCATCTTTGTCCTCTAGCTCTGGAGAGAATCTTTGACCAGTCCTGCCGACGTGCTACAGTGCACTTCTTACCGGTAGCCCGGTGTCTTCTCTATCCGGTTCCGGTATACCCCTTCTGGGGATACCGGCTTAGCTTCACTTAGCCAAATCCTTAACTTCGTGCTCCGGTATAAACATTAAACCGGTATCTTGATGGCCTAAACCATCCGGTTTTGGCATGCCTTTGGCATACCGGGGGTCATCCCCCCAATCACAAAGATTCTTCGCGAGACCTTAGAAGAAGTACAAACCATAAGTTAGAACCAGACCAATATTCTAACCATAAACCCAATGGTTGGATGAAAGGGAGTTGAAGACCATAAGAAAACTCTAAGGGGTAGAGTAAAGATTGAGTTGGATGTACAATAACTCAATATTTTGAGCTAGATAGATGAAAAAGGTCTGAACTGAGAGGAAGTTCGATCTTATTTTCGTTTGACACTACTTTCAGAAGGATGTCAGACCAGAAGCCGAGGTTCATACCTCGAGGAAGTAAGAATTGGACTATAACTTGAGAAAGTGAGTAATATTTACTCAGAAGTACGAAAGCTCAAGTAAGTCAAGGTTAAGTAAGTTGCATAAAGGAAATACCATAGACCAAATGAAGCTTAGGAAGGTCAAAGACCGAAGGAGTTCGACCATACTAGAACCAAAGACTAATTGAAAGATTCCTTTCATGGAACCTAAAGGAACCAAACTAGTGATGGGTATCAACCTTAATCCATGATTGGATAGACTAAATGAGTCTAATCCATTCATAGTGTAATAAACCATCAAGACCATTGCTGGCGTGTAGTTGACACACGTCTATTGGGAACCCCAAGAGGAAGGTGTGATGCGTACAGCAGCAAGTTTTCCCTCAGTAAGAAACCAAGGTTATCGAACCAGTAGGAGTCAAGGGCCACGTGAAGGTTGTTGGTGACGGAGTGTAGTGCGGCGCAACACCAGGGATTCCGGCGCCAATGTGGAACCTGCACAACACAATCACAATACTTTGCCCCAACGTAACAGTGAGGTGTTGTCAATCTCACCGGCTTGCTGTAAACAAAGGATTAAATGTATGGTGTGGAAAATGATGTTTGTTTGCGAAGAACAGTAGAGAACAGAGTTTGCAGTAGATTGTATTTCAGATGTAAAAGAATGGACCGGGGTCCACAGTTCACTAGTGGTGTCTCTCAAATAAGAAATAGCATGTTGGGTGAACAAATTACAGTTGGGCAATTGACAAATAGAGAGGGCATAACAATGCACATACATATCACGATGACTACTATGAGATTTAATCAGGGCATTACGACAAAGTACATAGACCGCTATCCATCATGCATCTATGCCTAAAAAGTCCACCTTCAGGTTAGCATCCGCACTGATGGCGCGTAGTCGACACGTCCGTTGGGAACCCCAAGAGGAAGGTGTGATGCGCACAGCAGTAAGTTTTCCCTCAGTAAGAAACCAAGGTTATCGAACTAGTAGGAGTCAAGGAACACGTGAAGGTTGTTGTTGGCGGAGTGTAGTGCGGCGCAACACCAGGGATTCCAGCGCCAACGTGGAACCTGCACAACACAATCAAAGTACTTTGCCCCAACGTAACGAGTGAGGTTGTCAATCTCACCGGCTTGCTTGTAAACAAAGGATTAGATGTATAGTGTGGATGATGATGTTTGTTTGCGAAGAACAGTAAAGAACAATTGCAGTAGATTGTATTTCAGATGTAAAGAATGGACCAGGGTCCACAGTTCACTAGTGGTGTCTCTCCCATAAGATAAATAGATGTTGGGTGAACAAATTACAGTTGGGCAATTGACAAATAAAGAAGGCATAACAATGCACATACATATATCATGATGAGTACTATGAGATTTAATCAGGGAATTACGACAAAGTACATAGACCGCTATCCGAGCATGCATCTATGCCTAAGAAGTCCACCTTCAGGTTATCATCCGAACCCCTTCCGGTATTAAGTTGCAAACAACGGACAATTGCATTAAGTATGGTGCGTAATGTAATCAACACAAATATCCTTAGACAAAGCATTGATGCTTTATCCCTAGTGGCAACGAGCACATCCACAACCTTAGAGGTTGCTTGTCACTCCCAGCATTAAATGGAGGCATGAACCCACTATCGAGCATAAATACTCCCTCTTGGAGTTACAAGTATCAACTTGGCCGAGCCTCTACTAGCAACGGAGAGCATGCAAGAACATAAACAACATATATGATAGATTGATAATCAACTTGACATAGTATTCAATATTCATCGGGTCCCAACAAACACAACATGTAGGATTACAAATAGATGATCTTGATCATGATAGGCAGCTCACAAGATCTAACATGATAGCACAATGAGGAGAAGACAACCATCTAGCTACTGCTATGGACCCATAGTCCAAGGGTGAACTACTCACACATCGATCCGGAGGCGATCATGGTGATGAAGAGACCCCCGGGAGATGATTCCCCTCTCCGGCAGGGTGCCGGAGGCGATCTCCTGAATCCCCCGAGATGGGATTGGCGGCGGCGGCGTCTCTGTAAGGTTTTCCGTATCGTGGCTCTCGGTACTGGGGTATTCGCGACGAAGGCTTTAAGTAGGCGGAAGGACAGAGTCAGGGGCGTCACGAGGGACCCACACGCTAGGGCCCCGCGGCCAGGGCCTGGGCCGCGCCGCCCTAGTGTGGCGTCGCCTCGTCGCCCCACTTTGTAATCCTTTCGGTCTTCTGGAAGCTTCGTGGAAAAAAAAGACCCTGGGCGTTGATTTCGTCCAATTCCGAGAATATTTCCTTTGTAGGATTTCTGAAACCAAAAACAGCAGAAAATGGATCTTCGGCATCTCGTTAATAGGTTAGTGCCGGAAAATGCATAATAATTACATATAATGTGTATAAAACATGTGAGTATCATCATAAAAGTAGCATGGAACATAAGAAATTATAGATACGTTTGAGACGTATCAAGCATCCCCAAGCTTAGTTCCTACTCGCCCTCGAGTAGGTAAACGATAACAAAGATAATTTCTGAAGTGACATGCCATCATAATCTTGATCATACTATTGTAAAGCATATGAGATGAATGCAGCGATTCGAAGCAATGGTGAAGACAATGAGTAAACAACTGAATCATATAGCAAAGACTTTTCATGAATAATACTTTCAAGACAAGCATCGATAATACTTGCATAAGAGTTACTCATAAAGCAATAAATTCAAAGTAAAGGCATTGAAGCAACACAAAGGAAGATATAAGTTTCAGCGGTTGCTTTCAACTTCAACATGTATATCTCATGGATAATTGTCAACACAAAGTAATATAACAAGTGCAATAGGTAAACATGTAAGAATCAATGCACACGGTTGATACAAGTGTTTGCTTCTGAGATAGAAAGAATAGGTAAACTGACTCAACAATAAAGTAGAAGAATGGCCCTTCGCAGAGGGAAGCATGGATTACTATATTTGTGCTAGAGCTTTTCATTTTGAAAACAAGAAACAATTTTGTCAACGGTAGTAATAAATCATATGTGTTATGTATAAGATATCCTATAAGTTGCAAGCCTCATGCATAGTATACCAATAGTGCTCGCACCTTGTCCTAATTAGCTTGGATTAACATGGATTATCATTGCATAGCATATGTTTCAACCAAGTGTCACAAAGGGGTACCTCTATGCCGCCTGTTGATACGTCCCAAACGTATCTATGATTTCTTATGTTCCATGCTACTTTTATGATGATACTCACATGTTTTATACACATTATATGTCATTATTATGCATTTTCCGGCACTAACCTATTGACGAGATGCCGAAGAGCCGCTTGTTGTTTTCTCGTTGTTTTTGGTTTCAGAAATCCTAGCAAGGAAATATTCTCGGAATTGGACGAAATCAACGCCCAGGGGCTTATTTTTCCACGAAGCTTCCAGAAGACCGGAGGAGATACGAACTGGGGCCACGGGGCGCCGCCACACTAGGGCGGCGCGGCCTAGAGGGGGCCCGCGCGGCCATAGTGTGTGGGGCCCCCGTGACGCCTCCTGACCTGCCCTTCCGCCTACTTAAAGCCTTCGTCGCGAAACCCCCAGTACCGAGAGCCACGATACGGAAAACCTTCCAGAGACGCCGCCGCCGCCAATCCCATCTCGTGGGATTCGGGAGATCGCCTCCGGCACCCTGCCGGAGAGGGGAATCATCTCCCGGAGGTCTCTTCATCGCCATGATCGCCTCCGGATTGATGTGTGAGTAGTCCACCCCTGGACTATGGGTCCATAGCGAGTAGCTAGATGGTTGTCTTCTCCTCATTGTGCTATCATCTTAGATCTTGTGAGCTGCCTATCATGATCAAGATCATCTATTTGTAATGCTACATGTTGTGTTTGTTGGGATCCGATGAATATTGAATACTATGTCAAGTTTATTATCAATCTATCATATATGTTGTTTATGTTCTTGCATGCTCTCCGTTGCTAGTAGAGGCTCGGCCAAGTTGATACTTGTGACTCCAAGAGGGAGTATTTATGCTCGATAGTGGGTTCATGCCTCCATTAAATCTGGGACAGATGACGGAAAGTTCTAAGGTTGTGGATGTGCTTGTTGCCACTAGGGATAAAACATCGATGCTTTGTCTAAGGATATTTGTGTTGATTACATTACGCACCATACTTAATGCAATTGTCTGTTGTTTGCAACTTAATACTGGAAGGGGTTCGGATGATAACCTCGAAGGTGGACTTTTTAGGCATAGATGCATGCTCGGATAGCGGTCTATGTACTTTGTCGTAATGCCCTGATTAAATCTCATAGTACTCATCATGATATATGTATGTGCATTGTTATGCCTTCTTTATTTGTCAATTGCCCAACTGTAATTTGTTCACCCAACATCTGTTTGTCTTATGGGAGAGATACCACTAGTGAACTGTGGACCCCGGTCCAATTCTTTACATCTGAAATACAATCTACTGCAATTGTTCTTTACTGTTCTTCGCAAACAATCATCATCTTCCGCACAATACGTTTAATCCTTTGTTTACAGCAAGCCGGTGAGATTGACAACCTCACTGTTACGTTGGGGCAAAGTACTTTGATTGTGTTGTGCAGATTCCACGTTGGCGCCGGAATCCCTGGTGTTGCGCCGCACTACACTCCGCCACCAACAACCTTCACGTGCTTCCTTGACTCCTACTGGTTCGATAACCTTGGTTTCTTACTGAGGGAAAACTTGCTACTGTATGCATCACACCTTCCTCTTGGGGTTCCCAACGGACGTGTGTCAACTGCACGCATCAAGCATATTTTCTGGCACCGTTGCCGGGGAGATCAAGACACGCTGCAAGGGGAGTCTCCCACATCCAATCTCTTTACTTTGTTTTTGTCTTGTTTTGTTTTACTTTATTTACTGCTTTGTTCGCTTCTTATATCAAAAACACAGAAAAATTAGTTGCTAGATTTACTTTATTTACTGTCTTGTTCTCTATATTGAAAACACAAAAAAATTAGTTACTTGCATTTACTTTATTTACCTTTTTGTTTATTTCATCATGTTTCCTCCTAAGTACACTCTAAAAGACATACCGGTAGGACGAGGGTCTATAATTGGAAGAGATAATATAGAAGATTTTTTCACTCATGTTAGTACAGTTGAAGATTTTGAAGATAGACACTTGGTAGAACTTGCTCCTACTTATGAAATTGCTGTTGCTTCTTTAGTACACATGTTGGAAACTAAATTTGTTAATCTAAGTCCTATAATTCAACACATGTTTCTCACACTCTGTGATATGGAGGAAGGGGAAAAGAAAGATTTTGTCTTAGAAACCCTTCTTAAAGAATTTGGTGGTGTAGCAAGAGAGGCTAGAAAGGTCTTTATTAAATATAAGATGCTTGGCTCTTATACCAAATTTGCTAGTACCCTTGAAAAGATGGACATGGATAGAATAAGGTACACTAATAATGTTAATGATGGTGGGGAGATTAAGACAATAATACCTTGTAAGCTCCTAGGAATGCATGACGCTCTAGAAAATAACTATGGTTGGCTTGTTCCTGAAAATTTGTTTGACGAGGATAGCAAGCCTAAGAATAATGAAAAAGGAGCCTCTGAAACTTACATAGATAAGATAAAATGCATAGTTGAGAAAACTCCAAATCCCTATGTTGATGCTTCATCTCTCGATAATACTTGATTCACACTTTCTGCGCCTAGCTGAAAGGCGTTAAAGAAAGCGCTTATGGGAGACAACCCATTATTTTACTTCTGCACTTTGTTTTATATTTGAGTCTTGGAAGTTGTTATTACTGTAGCAACCTCTCCCTATCTTTATTTTATTGCATTGTTGTGCCAAGTAAAGTCTTTGATAGTAAAGTCAATACTAGATTTGGATTACTGCGCAGGAACATATTTCTTGCTGTCACGAATTTGAGTAGGATTCTCTGTAGGTAACTCAGAAAAATCTGCCAATTTACGTACGTGATCCTCAGATATGTACGCAACTTTCATTAAATTTGGGCATTTTCATCTGAGCAAGTCTGGTGCCTCTAAAAAATTCGTCTTTACGGACTGTTCTGTTTTGACAGATTCTGCCTTTTATTTCGCATTGCCTGTTTTGCTACGTTTGATGGATTTCTTTGTGCCATTAACTTTCAGTAGCTTTGTGCAATGTCCAGAAGTGTTAAGAATGATTATGTCACCTCTGAATATATGAATTTTCAATTATGCACTAACCCTCTAATGAGTTTGTTTCGAGTTTGGTGTGGAGGAAGTTTTCAAGGGTCAAGAGAGGAGGATGATACAATATGATCAAGAAGAGTGAAAAGTCTAAGCTTGGGGATGCCCCCGTGGTTCATCCCTGCATATTTTAAGAAGAATCAAGCATCTAAGCTTGGGGATGCCCAAGGCACCCCTTCTTCATCGGCAACTTATCAGGTCACCTCTAGTGAAACTATATTTTTATTCCGTCACATCTTATGTGCTTTACTTGGAGCGTCTGTTTGTTTTTATTTTTATTTTTGTTTTTGTTTTTGTTTGAATAAATTCGGATCCTAGCATTCTTTGTTTGGGAGAGAGACACGCTCCGTTGTTTCGTATGAACACATATGTTCTTAGCTTTATTCTTAATGTTCATTGCGAAATTTGAACTACTTCATTCATTGTTATATGGTTGGAAACGGAAAATGCCGCATGTGGTAAATGGTATAATGTCTTGAATAATTTGATACTTGGCAATTGTTGTGCTCATATAGATCATGTTTAAGCTCTTGCATCATGTACCTTGTACCCATTAATGAAGAACTACATAGAGCTTGTTAAAATTTGGTTTGCATGATTGATCTCTAGAGTCTAGATATTTTCTGGTTAAGGTGTTTGAACAACAAGGAGACAATGTAAAGTCTTACAATACTTACAATATGTTCATATGTGAGTCTTGCTGCACCGTTTTATACTTGAGTTTGCTTCAAACAACCTTGCTAGCCTAGCCTTGTATTGAGAGGAATTCTTCTCGTGCATCCAAATCCTTGAGCCAACAACCATGCCATTTGTGTCCACCATACCTACCTACCACATGGTATTTCTCAGCCATTCCAAAGCAAATTACTTGAGTGCTACCTTTAAAATTTCTATCCTTTGTCTTTGCAATATATAGCTCATGGGAAAAATAGCCTTTTTTTTTTGACTATTTACTGTAAGGCAAAAGCCCCACAGCCTCCCTTTATTAATAAAAAAACCTAGCCAAAAGCCAGCTAGTACACAAGTTCAAACAGCACTAATCTAAAAAGAGCTATGAGCTATAGCAAAGAGAAAGAAAGACTAAAGAAAAAAGGAAAAGACTATAAAACAAAAGATGTACAATCAAGGCAGACTAGAAATCCACTGTAAAATCTTGTCTTTCCTATCTTCCTTGAACCTGTGAGTAAGTAAAGTGAGATCTTCCACAAAATTCCGACGCCAGACAGCAAACTTGGGCTTCACATTTTCAAAAACCTTAGCATTTCTAACCTTCCATATATGCCAACACGCTAGAGCCACCACCTCTGTAAAGAAGAAATGTCTGAATCTCCTCCTAGCCTCCTCAGCAGTTTGGACCATATTACCAGAAGTACCCCACTGAATTTGCGAGATATGCCCAAACTCTACTCGCTAAAGATGCAATTAAAGAACGAGATGATCCCTGTCCTCATGATGATGCCCAGGACACAACACACAACTATAGTCATTCGTCACATTCCAGTGCCTTCTCTGAAGGAGATCCTTTGTGTTTAAACGGTCACTCAACATAAGCCATGAAAACATTTTGATCTTCATAATACACTTACTTTTCCAAATCCACTGAAACTGAGGATCAACCACCACATGATCATATAAGGAGACATAATATGCATTAGCTCTGTACTCTCCTTTTGCACAACTCCAGGTATCAGAACCCAATGGATGCAGAGATATATTATCCAACCATCCCTGAAGAAGAATGAACTCATCATAAGCCCTGGCCGAAAGGGGGAGATAGAACTCCTCAGCCCTGTGCTGTAACTGCACCATATCCCTCACAGAAATCTTACAATCCTTAACAAAAGAAAAAAGCCTGGGGAATCTATCCCTCAAAGGAACTGTAGAACTGTCCAACTCCCAAGCATCTGACCAGAACAGAACAGTCTCTCCACTCTTCACCTCTGGTTTTGCAAACCCTCTATATTGATCCATTAATTTAATAAGATCTTTCCACCAATATGAGCCACAGGCCTTAGCAGCATGAGGCACTTCCCCCTCATAATAAGTCTCCCAAACAAGTTTAACCCAGGGCACATCCATTTTCTTATTATAGAATTTGTGTAAGAATTTCATGAGCAAAGCATCATTCTTTTTCTGAAAATCTATAATGCCCAAACCTCCCTTTGCTTTAGGTTTACAGATCATCTTCCAGGAAGCAAGAGATTGTTTTGGAGTGTCAACATTATCCCTCCAAAGACATTGTCTGATGATTCTATCAAATTGCTTAGTTATCCCTGGTGGAATATGCACAGTGCATAACATATGAATAGGCATAGAAGATATAGAAGAGTTAATGAGCTGCAATCTTGCTCCCTGAGAAAGAAAGCTTGAGGTTGCCATCAACCTTCTTTCCAACCTATGAACCACAGGTGTGAGATCCTGAATGGATGGCCTAGTAGTACCCACAGCAAGCCCCAAATAAGGGAAAGGCAGGGTACCAATCTGACAACCAAAACCCTGAGCAAGAGCCTCCATCCTTTCACTTTCCACATTAATTGCCATTATAGAAGATTTATGATAATTGATATGCAGACCAGTAGATGAAGAGAAGGTCTGTAACACATCTTTTAAGGCCAGAACTTGATCCAACTCAGCAGGGAGAATTAAGAGAGTATCATCTGCATATTGAATTATAGGAAAATCTGTATCAGCAGTATCTATTGGCAGCTGAATTCCCCCCAAGAGCAACAAATTATTGACAGCAGATTGCAGCAAATCTCCACCCAGTACATATAACAAGGGAGACAGAGGATCCCCCTGCCTTACCCCTCTCTTACAGTAAAACTGTTTTCCTGGTACCCCATTCAGAAGCACAGAAGACACACCAGTAGAGAGAAAATCCTTGACCCATCTAATCCAATCTTCCCCAAACCCTTTATATCTCATAATCAAGAACAGAGCTTCATGTTCAATGGAGTCAAAAGCTTTCTCAAAATCAAGTTTGAGTATAACAATGGGTTTTTTCGAAGCATGACACTGATGCAAATACTCCAAAGACCAAGCAAGGCAGTCATGTATAGTTCTAGTCCTTATAAACCCATATTGGTTCTTATGCACACAATCCAAAATATGATCTTGCAATCTGTTTGCTGCCAGTTTAGTAAGGAACTTAAGACACACATTTGTGAGAGAAATAGGTCGATAATCATTAATAGTCTCTGGAGAATTATTCTTTGGAATCAGAGTAATATAAGAAGCATTTATGCTCTCCAAATTGACCAGCCCCTTATGAAAATCAGCAGCCAGATTATAGAAATCTTGGGAGATAATACTCCAGCATTTCTTCAAAAAGAGACCATTGAACCCATCAGGACCTGGGGATTTATCAGGAGCCATATGCTTGATCACTAAATCCATTTCTTCCTTCTCAAAAGGCCTAGTAAGAACATGCAAACCTTCCACAGGAGTAAGCAGAGTAGACAGATCAAAACCCATAACAATTCCTTTTGCCTGACCCATTCTCTCTCTGAACTTATTCAGAGCAATCCCTGCCATCTGATGATGATCTGAAACAGTATCCCCTGATTCTGATTTAAGACTAGCAATATTGTTTCTCCTATATCTTTGTGTTGCCATAGCATGAAAAAATTTAGTATTATCCTCACCCACTTTTATCCATCTTATTGAGCACCTCTTCCTCCAGTATTTGCACTGAGCTACTAGCAACTTATCAAGATGCAGCTTAACCATATTTCTAAAATTGAACTCTGGTCTAGTAAGACATCTCTGCTCCTCCAAATTATCCAGAAACAGAATCACTTTGTTACAATTTTCAATAAGGACTTTAATTGATGAAAGCCCAGTCTGCCACTTCTTCAAATCTTGCCTTAGTACTTTAAATTTATGAGCCAGAATTGCTGCAGAATTTCTCTTGTAAGATCTCTTTTTCCAAGAATTAGTGACACACTCTAGGAAAGTTGGATTGTCCACCCAATAATTCTCAAAACGAAAGAGATTTGCCTTGGGAATAACAGTATCAATAGTGACCATACAAGGAACATGATCAGAGGATGATTTGGCCATAGGGAGAACAACTGTATTAGGGAACTTTATTGTCCAGGAGGGAGTGGTAAAAAACCAGTCAAGCTGCTCAAGTAAGGGCTCTTTCTGCATATTCGACCAAGTATAAAGTCTTCCTTTGAGAGGTAACTCAATAAGCCCCAGGTGACCAATAATATCATTAAACAAAAACATATCGTTAATGTCACCCCCAGGCTTATTCCTGTTATCAGTTGAACGAATAAAGTTGAAGTCTCCTAACAAAAGCCATAAGGAGTCCACTGGTATGACTAAGTTATATAGCCATTGCACAAATTCATCTCTTTCCAAACCCTGACATGGCCCATACACAGCCACCATCGTCCAACTATCAGCATTATGAGTGGATGTGAAATTAATTGTAATTGCAAATCTCTTAATCTCAATGAGAACCCCAACAAAAATAGCAGAATTCCACAGCACAATAATTCCACCAGATGCACCCACAGAGGGAGAATACACAAAATTATCAAAACGCTTAGGGCAAAATTTCCTAATAATCCTCTGATCAAAAAATTCCATTTTAGTTTCCTGGAGACAAATTATGGAACAGTGACTCTCCTCAATTTTCTCCCTGACATTAAGTTGTCTTTGTTCAGAATTAAGACCACGCACATTCAAATCAAGCACACACCATTTCCTTGTACTGACATTATCCATTACACACCACATAAAAGGAAGGAATAAAAGAACCCACAGCTAGGTAAGGTTCCATAACAGACATAAAAGACAATGTCTCAAAAGAACAGGCCCAAGAACAGAGGCACAACTCATCTAACATGACACTGAAACAAACTATAAAGTTCCTGACTGCCAGACACCAAAAGGACCAGGATGAATCTCTAGGGCTCTTATACATTGGGAACATCAGTGGGAACTTTATCAGCAGGATTAGTCATAAACTTCTCCTTAGTGAGGTCAGCTGCCTCCATCCCAAGTGCCAAACCCACCTTTCTCATGACAGAGATAGGTGTGGGTGGTAGGTCACAAGAACTACTGCCCTGATCTGCAGAGGATTTCTCCTCCTGAACCCCAATATGCTTCACAACCTTGGAAGACTGTGAATCCTCCTGAACTTGATGCTTCTGAGTTTTCCTCTTCTTGACTGATGTAGCTCTAGTGTCCCTTAGAGCACTGTGCATATAGCCATCCTTCTTTGCAGAACTGCGAGTGCTGCGTCTGACCATAGTATCCACTAGAGGAGTATCTTGCTTCCTTGAGCGTTTACCACACTTCTTCTTCATCTGAACATCAGGAGTAGCAAAAGTAAACTCAGCAGTAGCAGTCTCATGCAGAGATGTTGGCTGCTTCAGTAGCTGTCTATACTGCTTCTGTCCTGACTTCCCACACACCAAACCCCTAAGCCAGTCCAAAGACAGCATAGTATGCATATAATAATCTGAACTCCACTTTTTGTCAGCAAGCAAAAGAGTGGGGAACAAAGATGGAGTAGCAAGTGCAGCAGGAACAGAACAGAAGGCAACAGAGGGGCCCTTCAACTGAAACAATTGCTTCAACATCATCTCCATAGGAGGCCTAGGACCACAGCCAGATGACAAGAGTTTGCCAAGACAATTTTCAATAATGTCCAAACCATTGTACCCAGAAAGCAGAGGCTGATGTGTATTCTGAAAGATTGTCAAAACAGAATTAACATGTATGTTCTGCTGCACCTCTGGCTCCCCTACATCCACATCATCAGAATCATCTGATCCTTGGACTATGGAGCTAACCACTTGCTCCTCAACCTGGCCCTCCACAATCTCCTCAACTTGCTCAGCCTGCTCCTCTTGCATGTGTTGCTGTTGCAAAGGCATATTTTGCTGTTGCATATTCTGCTGCATTGGCTGGTGAGCAGCACCTCCCTCAAGCTCTGGCTGGAAGAAATTGTCATCATTCACCTGTGGCAAAGGGGCCACCTGCTCATTCCAACCCAATTCAGGAAACTGAGGTAGCACAAAAATGTTGTTATCTTGTTGCATCTGCCCTGGCATTGGGTGAGGATTCCCATTAGCTGGCATCTGATCTTCATCAGGAGGAAGAATATCTGCAAAATCAGCTGATAGCACATAACAAGGTGCAGTCCAAGATTCCCTCACTGGCCCTTGATATGGGAAAAATAGCCTTAAAAACTATTGTGGTGAAGAATATGTACTTATGTGTCTTATTTCTTAATAAGTTGCTTGTTGAGCGGTAACCATGTTTCTGGGGACGCCATCAACTTTTACCGTTGTTGAATATCATGTGAGTTGCTATGCATGTTCGTCTTGTCTGAAGTAAGGGCGATTTTCATGATCATATGGTTTGAGTATGCATATTGTTAGAGAAGAACATTGGGCCGCTAACTAAAGCCATGATTCATGGTGGAAGTTTCAGTTTGGACAATTAATCCTCAATCTCTTATGAGAATTTTAACTGTTGTTGAATGCTTATGCATTAAAGAGGAGTCCATTATCTGTAGTCTATGTTGTCCCGGTATGGATGTCTAAGTTGAGAATAACCAAAAGAGAGAAATCCAATGCGAACATTCTCCTTAGACCTTTGTACAGGTGATGGCGTGTAACTCACACGTTCGTTGGGAACCCCAAGAGGAAGGTATGATGCGCACAGCAGCAAGTTTTCCCTCAGAAAGAAACCAAGGTTTATCGAACCAGGAGGAGCCAAGAAGCACGTTGAAGGTTGATGGCGGCGGGATGTAGTGCGGCGCAACACCAGGGATTCCGGTGCCAACGTGGAACCCGCACAACACAACCAAAGTACTTTGCCCCAACGAAACGAGTGAGGTTGTCAATCTCACCGGCTTGCTGTAACAAAGGATTAGATGTATAGTGTGGATGATGATTGTTTGCGAGAAAACGAGTAGAACAAGTATTGCAGTAGATTGTATTCGATGTAAAAGAATGGACCGGGGTCCACAGTTCACTAGAGGTGTCTCTCCCATAAGATAGCATGTTGGGTGAACAAATTACAGTCGGGCAATTGACAAATAGAGAGGGCATAACAATGCACATACATGACATGATGAATATTGTGAGATTTAATTGGGTATTACGACAAAGTACATAGACCGCTATCCAGCATGCATCTATGCCTAAAAAGTCCACCTTCAGGTTATCATCCGAACCCCTTCCAGTATTAAGCTGCAAAACAACAGACAATTGCATTAAGTATGGTGCGTAATGTAATCAATAACTACATCCTCGGACATAGCATCAATGTTTTATCCCTAGTGGCAACAGCACATCCACAACCTTAGAACTTTCGTCGTTGTCCCGCATTTAATGGAGGCATGAACCCACTATCGAGCATAAATACTCCCTCTTGGAGTTAAGAGTAAAAACTTGGCCGAGCCTCTACTAATAACGGAGAGCATGCAAGATCATAAACAACACATAGGTAATAGATTGATAATCAACATAACATAGTATTCTCTATCCATCGGATCCCGACAAACACAACATATAGAATTACGGATAGATGATCTTGATCATGTTAGGCAGCTCACAAGATCCGACAATGAAGCACATGAGGAGAAGACAACCATCTAGCTACTGCTATGGACCCATAGTCCAGGGGTGAACTACTCACTCATCACTCCGGAGGCGACCATGGCGGTGAAGAGTCCTCCGGGAGATGAATCCCCTCTCCGGCAGGGTGCCGGAGGTGATCTCCAGAATCCCCCGAGATGGGATTGGCGGCGGCGGCGTCACAGTAAGGTTTTCCGTATCGTGGCTCTCGGTACTAGGGGTTTCGCGACGAAGGCTTTAAGTAGGCGGAAGGGCAACGCGGGGGGCCACACGAGGGCCCCACACGCCAGGCCGGCGCGGCCAAGGGCCAGGCCGTGCCGCCCTATTTTGTCGGCGCCTCGTGGCCCCACTTCCTTTCCCCCTCGGTCTTCTGGAAGCTTCGTGCAAAAATAGGACCCTGGGCGTTGATTTCGTCCAATTCCGAGAATATTTCCTTTGTAGGATTTCTGAAACCAAAAACAGCAGAAAACAACAGAATCGGCTCTTCGGCATCTCGTTAATAGGTTAGTGCCGGAAAATGCATAAATACGACATATAATGTGTATAAAACATGTAGATATCATCAATAATGTGGCATGGAACATAAGAAATTATCGATACGTCGGAGACGTATCAGCATCCCCAAGCTTAGTTCCTGCTCGTCCCGAGCAGGTAAACGATAACAAAGATAATTTCTGGAGTGACATGCCATCATAACCTTGATCATACTATTGTAAACATATGTAATGAATGCAGCAATCAAAACAATGGTAATGACATGAGTAAACAATTGAATCATAAAGCAAAGACTTTTCATGAATAGCACTTAAAGACAAGCATCAATAAGTCTTGCATAAGAGTTAACTCATAAAGCAATAAATCAAAGTAAAGGTATTGAAGCAACACAAAGGAAGATTAAGTTTCAGCGGTTGCTTTCAACTTATAACATGTATATCTCATGGATAATTGTCAACATAGAGTAATATAACAAGTGCAATATGCAAGTATGTGGGAATCAATGCACAGTTCACGCAAGTGTTTGCTTCTTGAGGTGGAGAGAAATAGGTGAACTGACTCAACATAAAAGTAAAAGAAAGGTCCTTCGTAGAGGAAAGCATCGATTGCTATATTTGTGCTAGAGCTTTTATTTTGAAAACAAGAAACAATTTTGTCAACGGTAGTAATAAAGCATATGTATTCTGTAAATTATATCTTACAAGTTGCAAGCCTCATGCATAGTATACTAATAGTGCCCGCACCTTGTCCTAATTAGCTTGGACTACCGGATCATCGCAATACACATGATTTAACCAAGTGTCACAAAGGGGTACCTCCATGCCGCCTGTACAAAGGTCTAAGGAGAAAGCTCGCATTTTGGATTTCTCGCTTTTGATTATTCTCAACTTAGACATCCATACCGGGACAACATGGACAACAGATAATGGACTCCTCTTTAATGCATAAGCATGTAGCAACAATTAGTGTTCTCATATGAGATTGAGGATATATGTCCAAAACTCGAAACTTCCACCATGATTCATGGCTTTAGTTAGCGGCCCAATGTTCTTCTCTAACAATATGCATGCTCTAACCATTAAAGTGGTAGATCTCTCTTACTTCGGACAAGACGGACATGCATAGCAACTCACATGATATTCAACAAAGAGTAGTTGATGGCGTCCCCGGGAACATGGTTATCGCACAACAAGCAACTTAATAAGAGATAAAGTGCATAAGTACATATTCAATACCACAATAGTTTTTAAGCTATTTGTCCCATGAGCTATATATTGTAAAGGTGAAGGATAGCAATTTTAAAGGTAGCACTCAAGCAATTTACTTTGGAATGGCGGAGAAATACCATGTAGTAGGTAGGTATGGTGGACACAAATGGCATAGTGGTTGGCTCAAGGATTTTGGATGCATGAGAAGTATTCCCTCTCGATACAAGGTTTAGGCTAGCAAGGTTTATTTGAAACAAACACAAGGATGACCGGTGCAGCAAAACTCACATAAAAGACATATTGTAAACATTATAAGACTCTACACCGTCTTCCTTGTTGTTCAAAACTCAATACTAGATATTATCTAGACTTTAGAGAGACCAAATATGCAAACCAAATTTAGCAAGCTCTAGATGTTTCTTCATTAATGGGTGCAAAGTATATGATGCAAGAGCTTAAACATGAGCACAAAAATTGCCAAGTATCAAATTATTCAAGACATTTTAGAATTACTACATGTAGCATTTCCCGATTCCAACCATATAACAATTTAACGAAGAAGATTCAACTTTCGCCATGAATACTATGAGTAAAGCCTAAGGACATATTTGTCCATATGTGTAACGGCCCAGGGTAGCACCCCTATTAGATTTGTTTGTTCTTTTTCTTTTTGGCACCATCATCATGGCATATGCATGCATATCATATCTGGAGCATGTCGATTCTTCTCCGTAGTTGTAAGAATTGCATCCGTTGTGTGTACCAGCATTTGCTTCTTCCCGGATAGGATCACGAAGTGTTGATGTGAGACACGACGAGTTCTCCGACAAGTTCTTCTGCAGTTTTTCACAGGCGAGCCCTCTCTCTTCACCTATTTTACTCTCTTCCTCGCACTGCTATCCTTATGTTGCGATTCTTTATCGAGTCACGTGTCCTATTCCACTTGTTTACCATAATAATCCTATATGTATCATTCCTTACCCATAGCCGTTGCTTGATGTTTGAGCCTTGCGAGTCGTAGGCATGTTTAGGTTCTGTTGTTATCTCGATCTGTTATCGGGATATGTTGGGTTGTTGGGAGGTTATCACATGCTATATCAGTTGTTGGAGATACACATGTTGTACTTATTTGTTAACAACTAAAATTGTAAGCAGAGGCCTCTGTGAGCCCCTTTGCGAAAGCATCGGAACTTTGACTCGCTAATGTCCCCTAGGACCCGAGTTCTTGTTATCTGTTCCGAGATTGAGCGCTCTACCCATGCGTGGGGACGATTATTGGGACCCCCCTCACCCATTACCTTTTCTCAAGTCAGTTGAAAAGGGGCCACAACCTTGGTTTTATTTGCCTATGCCATGTATGCCATGCTTTACTTACTGTTGCCTTCGGGTGTTTACTTCCTGTTGCATTCGGGTGTTTATATTCTGTACTGTACCTTGCGGGACGTTTAGCGAAGCGTGTGGTTTGCACGCCTAGCCGCCGGCGCAAACCTCTGAGTCCGCTTCGGAGTACGGCCGGACTTCGTCACGGGTAGCTTAGTTGGGTGGCCCCCCTAGACTTTCTTGTTGAACTGGGAACGGTCTTGTTGTGAGACATCCACCTGTCGTAAGTGGGTCGAGCATGCGTATGGTTACATTTGGGCAACCCCTGCAGGGTGTACGTCTTATCGATAAGCCGTGTCCGCGGTTATGGACGACTTGGAATTGTATAGCTTGATCATAGAACAACTTACACTGTTATCTTATTGTTAATAATCTGCTAATAACTTGCGTAGTAATATAGCATTACTACAACCGATACCTAATAAAATTTGTCCACCGTTGAGTGCCTTTTACATTGCCTCTTCGCAATTGTTGGAGGGGATATGTGTAATCGGCTGGGTTATGTTTGTGTAGTATTTTATCTGTTACCTTATGCGCTCTCTTATCTTCTCTGAGTAGACGGATGTTGTAGTGTGTCTCTATTGGTTATAGTTTTGCTGCCGCTAACCTACCATATAGCCCCAGGCGATATATATTTATACTCGCTCGGCGAGCATAGCCATTTCTAGTCTCGCTAAGTACGTGCCGGAGTTCGTTCCTTGGTACTTACTCTCGCCTTTTCCCTTTTCTCTTTTGCTTCCTCCCTCTTGTCGGCAACCAATGGCCCGACTTTGACAGGTACGAGATGACGACGTTAGCAAGGTTACCTTCCGGCTTGGCCTGGGCAGGGTTATGGACGCCACTGGTTATCTTCAGGACTCTTAGTCCAATTTGTATCTTGTCCGTACTCGGACGTATTCGATCTTCTCGTATGATTCGGATCTTTGTATTGTATATTTGTATCTTGACTCGTTGGAGTCGTTGTTGTAATATATGTATCTTGTGGGCTCTATTGTAATCCTGTTGTAATGTTACCGCTCGTGTTAATTCCTCTGGCATCACGTGTGTGATTCTTCGCGCACGTCGTGTCGGAGGGCGTCTCTGAATCGATATCGTGCGGATTTCGGCGGGATCGCTGGAATCCTCAGGATACCGGTTCCGGGGCGTCACAAGTTGGTATCAGAGCCTCAGTTTGCGGTACCCCACTAGTCCAGCCTGTAGGATAACCTTGCCAATGGTCGTTGAGTCTAGAGCGTCCAAACTATTTTCTGAAAACTCGTTGGATAGATCTGATTAGCTCTGTTTTTCTTCTTATCTATATTCTTTCTCCTCTTACCTTTGCGAGTTTTGAGTCTTCTCTCTTATCTGCTTCTCTGAGTCTTAGGTTCCGACGTGGGTTGGACGATCTATGCCTTCACCTATTAGGACCGATCTCTGAAGATTTCCGACAGAAGAACATAACCGACGGCTAACCTTCGTCTTCTCCATTGATGTCATATATGCCTCTCTGATCTTTCTACAATTCTTGTTCTTTGGCTCCGTCGAATCTTCGCTGACAATGCTTGTCAATATCGTCAAACTGAGATCCGAGAGTCGGTTACACGATTCTCCTATTTATGTTCAGGGTTAATAGTTCGGGTGCGGGATGGATTGGCCCCCATACCGACTACTCTTACTATTTGCCCTTGTTACCTGAATTGGTGGATCCGTGTGACTGTTACTCCTTCCTTTGTTTCTCCGGTGTCATCATCGCATCGGAACAACGACTTCTTGTTGGTGGTGTCGACCGTTCTGTGTGGAGCAAGATTCTTGTTAGTGGTGTCGAGGAGATCGACACGTCGCCAGAAGACCCGATAGTTCACCTCTCTCCCCCCGTACCTTGGCGTGGGATCTCGGGGCGCGATCCCTTGTTAGTGGTGTCGATTGTAACGGCCCAGGGTAGCACCCCTATTAGATTTGTTTGTTCTTTTTCTTTTTGGCACCATCATCATGGCATATGCATGCATATCATATCTGGAGCATGTCGATTCTTCTCCGTAGTTGTAAGAATTGCATCCGTTGTGTGTACCAGCATTTGCTTCTTCCCGGATAGGATCACGAAGTGTTGATGTGAGACACGACGAGTTCTCCGACAAGTTCTTCTGCAGTTTTTCACAGGCCAGCCCTCTCTCTTCACCTATTTTACTCTCTTCCTCGCACTGCTATCCTTATGTTGCGATTCTTTATCGAGTCACGTGTCCTATTCCACTTGTTTACCATAATAATCCTATATGTATCATTCCTTACCCATAGCCGTTGCTTGATGTTTGAGCCTTGCGAGTCGTAGGCATGTTTAGGTTCTGTTGTTATCTCGATCTGTTATCGGGATATGTTGGGTTGTTGGGAGGTTATCACATGCTATATCAGTTGTTGGAGATACACATGTTGTACTTATTTGTTAACAACTAAAATTGTAAGCAGAGGCATCTGTGAGCCCCTTTGCGAAAGCATCGGAACTTTGACTCGCTAATGTCCCCTAGGACCCGAGTTCTTGTTATCTGTTCCGAGATTGAGCGCTCTACCCATGCGTGGGGACGATTATTGGGACCCCCCTCACCCATTACCTTTTCTCAAGTCAGTTGAAAAGGGGGCCACAACCTTGGTTTTATTTGCCTATGCCATGTATGCCATGCTTTACTTACTGTTGCCTTCGGGTGTTTACTTCCTGTTGCATTCGGGTGTTTATATTCTGTACTGTACCTTGCGGGACGTTTAGCGAAGCGTGTGGTTTGCACGCCTAGCCGCCGGCGCAAACCTCTGAGTCCGCTTCGGAGTACGGCCGGACTTCGTCACGGGTAGCTTAGTTGGGTGGCCCCCCTAGACTTTCTTGTTGAACTGGGAACGGTCTTGTTGTGAGACATCCACCTGTCGTAAGTGGGTCGAGCATGCGTATGGTTACATTTGGGCAACCCCTGCAGGGTGTACATCTTATCGATAAGCTGTGTCCGCGGTTATGGACGACTTGGAATTGTATAGCTTGATCATAGAACAACTTACACCGTTATCTTATTGTTAATAATCTGCTAATAACTTGCGTAGTAATATAGCATTACTACAACCGATACCTAATAAAATTTGTCCATCGTTGAGTGCCTTTTACATTGCCTCTTCGCAATTGTTGGAGGGGATATGTGTAATCGGCTGGGTTATGTTTGTGTAGTATTTTATCTGTTACCTTATGCGCTCTCTTATCTTATCTGAGTAGACGGATGTTGTAGTGTGTCTCTATTGGTTATAGTTTTGCTGCCGCTAAACCTACCATATAGCCCCAGACGATATATATTTATACTCGCTCGGCGAGCATAGCCATTTCTAGTCTCGCTAAGTACGTGTCGGAGTTCGTTCCTTGGTACTTACTCTCGCCTTTTCCCTTTTCTCTTTTGCTTCCTCCCTCTTGTCGGCAACCGATGGCCCGACTTTGACAGGTACGAGATGACGACGTTAGCAAGGTTACCTTCCGGCTTGGCCTGGGCAGGGTTATGGACGCCACTGGTTATCTTCAGGACTCTTAGTCCAATTTGTATCTTGTCCGTACTCGGACGTATTCGATCTTCTGTATGATTCGGATCTTTATATTGTATATTTGTATCTTGACTCGTTGGAGTCGTTGTTGTAATATATGTATCTTGTGGGCTCTATTGTAATCCTGTTGTAATGTTACTACTCGTGGTAATTCCTCTGGCATCACGTGTGTGATTCGTCGCGCACGTCGTGTCGGAGGGCGTCTCTGAATCGATATCATGCGGATTTCGGCGGGATCGTTGGAATCCTCATGGTACCGGTTCCGGGGCGTCACAATATGCAACAGCGGAGCGTGTCTCTCTCCCACACAATGAATGCTAGGATCCATTTTATTCAAACAAAAACAAAAACAAAAACAAATTGACGCTCGAAGCAAAGCACATAAGATGTGACGGAATAAAAATATAGTTTCAGGGGAGGAACCTGATAATGTTGTCGATGAAGAAGGGGATGCCTTGGGCATCCCCAAGCTTAGACGCTTGAGTCTTCTTAAAATATGCAGGGGTGAACCACCGGGGCATCCCCAAGCTTAGAGCTTTCACTCTCCTTGATCATATCGTATCATCCTCCTCTCTTGATCCTTGAAAACTTCCTCCACACCAAACTCGAAACAACTCATTAGAGGGTTAGTGTACAATAAAAATTAACATGTTCAGAGGTGACACAATCATTCTTAACACTTCTGGACATTGCATAAAGCTACTGGACATTAATGGAACAAAGAAATTCATCCAACATAGCAAAAGAGGCAATGCGAAATAAAAGGCAGAATCTGTCAAAACAGAACAGTCCGTAAAGATGGATTTTATTGAGGCACCAGACTTGCTCAAATGAAAATGCCCAAATTGAATGAAAGTTGCGTACATATCTGAGGATCACGCACGTAAATTGGCTTAATTTTCTGAGCTACCTACAGAGGGGCAGGTGGAAATTCGTGACAGCAAAGAAATCTGTTTCTGCGCAGTAATCCAAATCTAGTATGAACCTTACTATCAAAGACTTTACTTGGCACAACAATGCACAAAACTAAGATAAGGATAGGTTTCTACAGTAGTAAAAAACTTCCAAGACTCAAATATAAAACAAAAATACTGTAGTAAAAACATGGGTTGTCTCCCATAAGCGCTTTTCTTTAACGCCTTTCAGCTAGGCGCAGAAAGTGTATATCAAGTATTATCAAGAGATGGATCATCGGCATTACCTTGGGCTTTACCCTTACCTTTCTTGTTCTTTTTCTTACTCTTTGGCTTAGGGAATATATGTCTACCCCCGGGTGTAGAGGTGAATTTTAGGGTGCCTTCTCCCATATCTATGACTCGCTCCCAATAGTTTCAGCGAGGGATCTTCCGAGTGTGATTTGTCCTGTTCCTGCACATTCAATAACAAGATAATCAATGGATATTGTTCTCCCAAGAATGGTTGTATGCACACCCGCAGCTATTCCTTTAGGAATTATAACAGAGTTATCAATAAGAGTTATTCCTTCTCCCCCTTCAACGAATCCCCAAAGTTTCAAAGATTTATGAATACTCTTAGGCATTAGGCAAAATTCAGTCATAATATCACAATTAGCATGAAGAGTTTGGTCACCGATAACAATTTTAATAGTAGGATCCCATAATGAAGGTTCAGAGTTCAATTAAACTTGATCAAGACGGTTACGAACATATCCATAATTTTCATTCAAGCGAGATGCACTTGTCTCAAGAGTGTTTAATCTATTATAAATGCTAATAAGGGTTGAATCAAAGTTATTAGCTGAATCATGTGATGCAACCAACTTCTTTATGGCATTAAAAGCTTGATCCCCATTGCAATGAAGGAAATATCCTCCCACTATAGCATCCAAGGCATATCTATAGCGAATCATAAGACCAAAATAAAAATTACTAAGGAGCAAACTTAGAGTCATTTGAGGTTCAGTTTTACGATAAGAAGTAAAAATTCTGGACCAAGCATCTTTAAAACTCTCCTCATCCCCTTGTTTAAAAGTGAAGACTAGTTCCTCAGGTGAAGAAGTACGAAGTGCAGAACTAGACATGGTAACAAAAGTAAAATGCAAGTAACTAATTTTTTTTGTGTTTTTGATATAGAGTGCAAGACAGTAAATAAAGTAAATCTAGCAACTAATTTTTTTGTGTTTTGATATAATGCAGCAAACAAAGTAGTAAATAAAATAAAGCAAGACAAAAAACAAAGTAAAGAGATTGGATTGTGGAGACTCCCCTTGCAGCGTGTCTTGATCTCCCCGGCAACGGCGCCAGAAAATATGCTTGATGGCGTGTAACTCACACGTTCGTTGGGAACCCCAAGAGGAAGGTATGATGCGCACAGCAGCAAGTTTTCCCTCAGAAAGAAACCAAGGTTTATCGAACCAGGAGGAGCCAAGAAGCACGTTGAAGGTTGATGGCGGCGGGATGTAGTGCGGCGCAACACCAGGGATTCCGGCGCCAACGTGGAACCTGCATAACACAACCAAAGTACTTTGCCCCAACGAAACAGTGAGGTTGTCAATCTCACCGGCTTGCTATAACAAAGGATTAGATGTATAGTGTGGATGATGATTGTTTGCAGAAAACAGTAGAACAAGTATGGCAGTAGATTGTATTCGATGTAAAAGAATGGACCGGGGTCCACAGTTCACTAGAGGTGTCTCTCCCATAAGATAGCATGTTGGGTGAACAAATTACAGTCGGGCAATTGACAAATAGAGAGGGCATAACAATGCACATACATGACATGATGAATATTGTGAGATTTAATTGGGCATTACGACAAAGTACATAGACCGCTATGCAGCATGCATCTATGCCTAAAAAGTCCACCTTCAGGTCATCATCCGAACACCTTCCAGTATTAAGTTGCAAAACAACAGACAATTGCATTAAGTATGGTGCGTAATGTAATCAATAACTACATCCTCGGACATAGCATCAATGTTTTATCCCTAGTGGCAACAACACATCCACAACCTTAGAACTTTCTCGTCACTGTCCCAGATTTAATGGAGGCATGAACCCACTATCGAGCATAAATACTCCCTCTTGGAGTTAAGAGTAAAAACTTGGCCAGAGCCTCTACTAATAACGGAGAGCATGCAAGATCATAAACAACACATAGGTAATAGATTGATAATCAACATAACATAGTATTCTCTATCCATCGGATCCCGACAAACACAACATATAGAATTACGGATAGATGATCTTGATCATGTTAGGCAGCTCACAAGATCCGACAATGAAGCACATGAGGAGAAGACAACCATCTAGCTACTGCTATGGACCCATAGTCCAGGGGTCAACTACTCACTCATCACTCCGGAGGCGACCATGGCGGTGATGAGTCCTCCGGGAGATGAATCCCCTCTCCGGCAGGGTGCCGGAGGTGATCTCCAGAATCCCCCGAGATGGGATTGGCGGCGGCGGCGTCACAGTAAGGTTTTCCGTATCGTGGCTCTCGGTACTGGGGGTTTCGCGACGAAGGCTTTAAGTAGGCGGAAGGGCAACACGGGGGGCCACACGAGGGCCCCACACGCCAGGCCGGCGCGGCCAAGGGCCAGGCCGCGCCGCCCTAGTGTGTCGGCGCCTCGTGGCCCCACTTCCTTTCCCCCTCGGTCTTCTGGAAGCTTCGTGCAAAAATAGGACCCTGGGCGTTGATTTCGTCCAATTCCGAGAATATTTCCTTTGTAGGATTTCTGAAACCAAAAACAGCGAGAAACGAGCAATCGGCTCTTCGGCATCTCGTTAATAGGTTAGTGCCGGAAAATGCATAAATACGACATATAATGTGTATAAAACATGTAGATATCATCAATAATGTGGCATGGAACATAAGAAATTATCGATACGTCGGAGACGTATCAACGAGCGGCATAGAGGTACCCCTTTGTGACACTTGGTTGAAACATATGCTATGCTATGATAATCCATGTTAATCCAAGCTAATTAGGACAAGGTGCGAGCACTATTGGTATACTATGCATGAGGCTTGCAACTTATAGGATATCTTATACATAACACATATGATTTATTACTACCGTTGACAAAATTGTTTCTTGTTTTCAAAATGAAAATCTCTAGCATAAATATAGTAATCCATGCTTCCCTCTGTGAAGGGCCATTCTTCTACTTTATTGTTGAGTCAGTTTACCTATTCTTTCTATCTCAGAAGCAAACACTTGTATCAACCGTGTGCATTGATTCTTACATGTTTACCTATTGCACTTGTTATATTACTTTGTGTTGACAATTATCCATGAGGCTTGCAACTTATAGGATATCTTATACATAACACATATGCTTTATTACTACCGTTGACAAAATTGTTTCTTGTTTTCAAAATAAAGCTCTAGCACAAAAATAGTAATCCATGCTTCCCTCTGCGAAGGGCCTTTCTTCTACTTTATTGTTGAGTCAGTTTACCTACTTCTTTCTATCTTAGAAGCAAACACTTGTGTCAACTGTGTGCATTGATTCTTACATGTTTACCTATTGCACTTGTTATATTACTTTGTGTTGACAATTATCCATGAGATATATATGTTGAAGTTGAAAGCAACCGCTGAAACTTATATCTTCCTTTGTGTTGCTTCAATGCCTCTACTAAGAATTTATTGCTTTATGAGTAACTCTTATGCAAGTCTTATTGATGCTTGTCTTGAAAGTATTATTCATGAAAAGTCTTTGCTATATGATTCATTTGTTTACTCATTATCTTCACCATTGCTTCGAATCGCTGCATTCATCTCATATGCTTTACAATAGTATTGATCAAGATTATGATAGCATGTCACTTCGAGAAATTATCTTTGTTATCGTTTACCTACTCGAGGGCGAGTAGGAACTAAGCTTGGGGATGCTTGATACGTCCCAAACGTATCTATAATTTCTTATGTTCCATGCTACTTTTATGATGATACTCACATGTTTTATACACATTATATGTCATTATTATGCATTTTCCGGCACTAACCTATTGACGAGATGCCGAAGAGCCAGTTGCTGTTTTCTGTTGTTTTTGGTTTCAGAAATCCTATTAAGGAAATATTCTCGGAATTGGACGAAATCAACGCCCAGGGGCTTATTTTTCCACGAAGCTTCCAGAAGACCGGAGGAGATACGAAGTGGGGCCACGGGGCGCCACCACACTAGGGCGGCGCGGCCTAGAGGGGGCCCGCGCGGCCCTAGCGTGTGGGGCCCCCATGACGCCTCCTGACCTGCCCTTCCGCCTACTTAAAGCCTTCGTCGCGAAACCCCCAGTACCGAGAGCCACGATACGGAAAACCTTCCAGAGACGCCGCCGCCGCCAATCCCATCTCGGGGGATTCAGGAGATCGCCTCCGGCACCCTGCTCCAAGAGGGAGTATTTATGCTCGATAGTGGGTTCATGCCTCCATTAAATCTGGGACAGTGACAGAAAGTTCTAAGGTTGTGGATGTGCCGTTGCCACTAGGGATAAAACATCGATGCTTTGTCTAAGGATATTTGTGTTGATTACATTACGCACCATACTTAATGCAATTGTCTGTTGTTTGCAACTTAATACTGGAAGGGGTTCGGATGATAACCCGAAGGTGGACTTTTTAGGCATAGATGCATGCTCGGATAGCGGTCTATGTACTTTGTCGTAATGCCCCGATTAAATCTCATAGTACTCATCATGATATATGTATGTGCATTGTTATGCCTTCTTTATTTGTCAATTGCCCAACTCGTAATTTGTTCACCCAACATCTGTTTATCTTATGGGAGAGACACCACTAGTGAACTGTGGACCCCGGTCCAATTCTTTACATCTGAAATACAATCTACTGCAATTGTTCTTCACTGTTCTTCGCAAACAATCATCATCTTCAACACAATACGTTTAATCCTTTGTTTACAGCAAGCCGATGATATTGACAACCTCACTGTTACGTTGGGGCAAAGTACTTTGATTGTGTTGTGCAGGTTCCACGTTGGCGCCGGAATCCCTGGTGTTGCGCCACACTACACTCTGCCACCAACAACCTTCACATGCTTCCTTGACTCCTACTGGTTCGATAACCTTGGTTTCTTACTGAGGGAAAACTTGCTACTGTACGCATCACACCTTCCTCTTGGGGTTCCCAACGGACGTGTGTCAACTGCACGCATCACCTGTACAAAGGTCAAAGGAGAAAGTTCGAATTGGATTTCTCGCTTTTGATTATTCTCAACTTAGACATCCATACCGGGACATCATAGACAACAGATAATGGACTCCTCTTTAATGCATAAGCATTCAACAACAGATAAAATTCTCATAAGAGATTGAGGATTGATTGTCCAAACTCGAAACTTCCACCATGGATCATGGCTTTAGTTAGCGGCCCAATGTTCTTCTCTAACAATATGCATACTCAAACCATTTGATCTTGAAAATCGCCCTTACTTCAGACAAGACGAACATGCATAGCAACTCACATGATATTCAACAACGGTAAAAGTTGATGGCGTCCCCAGAAACATGGTTATCGCTCAACAAGCAACTTATTAAGAAATAAGACACATAAGTACATATTCTTCACCACAATAGTTTTTAAGGCTATTTTCCCCATGAGCTATATATTGCAAAGACAAATGATAGAAATTTAAAGGTAGCACTCAAGTAATTTACTTTGGAATGGCGGAGAAATACCATGTAGTAGGTAGGTATGGTGGACACAAATGGCATGGTTATTGGCTCAAGGATTTGGATGCACGAGAAGAATTCCTCTCAATACAAGGCTAGGCTAGCAAGGTTGTTTGAAGCAAACTCAAAAACGGTGCAGCAAAGCTCACATATGAACATATTGTAAGTATTATAAGACTTTACATTGTCTCCTTGTTGTTCAAACACCTTAACCAGAAAATATCTAGACTCTAGAGACCAATCATGCAAACCAAATTTTAACAAGCTCTATGTAGTTCTTCATCAATAGGTACAAAGTACATGATGCAAGATCTTAAACATGATCTATATGAGCACAACAATTGCCAAGTATGAAATTATTCAAGGCATTATACCATTTACCACATGCGGCATTTTCCGTTTCCAACCATATAACAATGAATGAGGTAGTTCAACTTTCGCAATGAACATTAAGAATAAAGCTAAGAACATATGTGTTCATACGAAATAGCGGAGCGTGTCTCTCTCCAAAATAAATAATGCTAGGATCCGATTTTATTCAAACAAAAACAAAAATAAAACAAACAGACGCTGCAAGTAAAGCACATACACTACTCTCTTGACCCTTAGAAACTTCTCCTATGTTCAAGTCGCTCATTAGAGGGTAAGTATGGTCTCTATATTCAGAGTGATATAATCATTCTTAACACTTCTGGACATTGCACAAACTCTTGAAGGTGTATTAGTTCAAGAAATCCATCAAACATAACCCAAAAAAGCA
>NC_061508.1:257127879-257178280 GCF_022539505.1 Lolium rigidum | reverse complement strand
GACATGCACCACGGAGGGACCAAAATCGTCGGCCATGGTACACCAGCAACCACGGCGCGACTTCAACTTCGTCGGCCATGGCAACTTTTCTTGTAGTGAATGTTGTCAACTGTTGTCTATGCACAACCCTATTCTTCCACTTACATCTCGCACTATTTGCATCAGTCTATCTCATAGATTTATTAAATATCAATGATGAGTTCTGTTGCTATTCATATGCAGGATGAAGCTTCTGTGCCTCTACTCAAATGGATAAAAAAATGATCCTGATGAGGCTGTCTGTGAAGACGATGGTGCCGCCACCATCTTCGAAAACCTCCTCAAGCACAAGGCCACGGGCCAGCTGGGTGGTATCCTTTTCGTAAGCGGTATATTTTCTTAATCCTCATACATGATTTGATTTGTCCGTTTATTGCCGGCTTTGTCTAATTATGCTTACCAATAGTTCGAAACAAACACAACCCTATTCTTCCACTTACATCCAGCACTATATGCATCGGTGTCTCATAGATTCATTTTATATATCACTGCGTGATGTCCGTTGCTCTTCAATTTTCATATGCTGACTCGAAACCGCTAAGCCTTCATTGGTCAAAAGGATTGCAAGCTGCTGTCGATGAGGCATCTGCAGAGGCTGCCACCAAGTTCTTGTCGGCCCCACCTTACGGATGCTTATATAAGCTCAAGTCGAAGGACCAGCCGGGCCGTAACCATCCAAGGGTTCGGGTATATTTTCTTAAGCCACATATACATGCCATGATTTATGTCTGATATTATCACCGGCTCTGTCTAATGCTTCTTGGAATTCGGAAACGCCAAATTAGCATGCTTATATTCATCATACACTAAATTTTGATTTGTTCGGTTTGTAACATAGTGTTATGCACTCGCTTGTCAACATTTGCATTGCTCGAACTATGCACTTTACACAACCTAATTCTTCCACTTACATTCGGCGCTACGCACCAGTAGTACCTCCCATGTTTCCTTCACCATCCCGATGCCGAGCTTGCGGGAATATGGCGGGCCCATGTACATACCCCGCATATAACACCTCCTATGGCTCTATCTACCTTTCTAATAACTCCTTCACGAGTTACAGGTATGTATTCTCGGTGGTTTAGCATGAATTGGCATATAGTAAAGTCTTGTTTTTAGTCTTCCTGCTTCTTACATTAGTATCAATTTTCACCTGCAGACTGTACCTTGTGAACTTCGTCCAATGATTAACCGGATGTGTCCGCATGAAGGGTCTTTCACTATGCATGGCAATGGCAAATTGATGAACACCTACACGGTCTATGAGGTGTATGTCTACAAGACGCGAGGCCATCACATATTTGTATGGACATGATTGGAGAAAGTTTGCTTTTGACTACGGTCGAAGAAGGGCGACGAGCTGAGGATCAAAAACTCAAACGGGCAGATATACGTAACTGCTTACAGAGTTGGAGACACTTCCAAATATATAATATGTAACTTTTTTGTACTCATATCCTTTGATTACTGCATTCTGAGCGGTTGTTCTAAACCATTCCCTCTGTTCTAGCTTGCTGGGTTTAACATGATCAAAGCTGCAGATCCCACGATGGAACGGGAGCGGATGTCACAAAGGGCACCCACACCGAGCACGGCACCGGCTTCCCACTCTCTCGCATCGGCACCGGTTCTGTACCAGCACCGTTTATTGCATCTACCCAGCGAGGCCCCTACATCGGCATTGGTTCATGTAGAGGCCCCATATACTACACACTGCCCGGCGAGGCTCTGCATCGACCTCTGGTTCCTCTAGGCTGCACCGTTCTCGCACCCGCCCAACGGTCTCCTGCATCGGCACCGGTTCCTCTAGAGGCACCGTTTATTGCACCTGCCCGGCAGTCTCCTGCATCGGCACCGGCTCGTGTACCAGCCCGGGCTCATGCACCTGCCCGACCGGATCACCGAGGTCTCGGCTCATTGCTGTGGCCACCCGTGTGGTGACCGGGACGCATCCGAAGGCTATGTTCATGAGTATATGACGAGCATAAGCTGCTCTTATCTTGATGTCTTCTCTGCTCAAAGTCTCACATGGTTCGGTCTTCGGTGCATTGGTGCCATTGACTAATTTTTGTTGGTATCTCTTGCTTTGAATCAGAAATTGCCTAAAAGTATCGCCAAGGATCTCAATGCTGGCCGAAGGGGCAAGATTTCCCTCGTCATGGAGAGTGAAGGTCTCACCGTGGAGGGACGGTACTCCGTCGGTCCCACAGATGGCCGCTTGGCTGTTACTTCCAGGTGGAAAAAGTTCATTGACGGTGCCAAACTTCGCATTGGATCAAAGTTGAAGGTCAAGATCTTTCGATGCCGTTGTGACATGCTGCTCATCAAGTTTGCGGTTGTCTAGTTCTATTGTCCCATGAGCCCTTAGCAAATGCATTTGTAGTTATACTTATATAAGGTTATCTTATACGAACTGCTAATTAATTGTATGGGTGGTAAAACTCTGGCAAGCTTTTGCTCTTAGCAAGTATGTATGTATGATCGGCTATTATGATAACTAATGTTTGTGTTCATCTTAATTTGCATTTCCGTTTTAGAAAAAAAACTTAATTTCTATTTTGGCTGACACTGTTAGAGAACTATCGGATTGAATCCACAACATGATTCAAATAGATTCATTACACCAAGCCACATGTCTTGACCTTGCTATACACTAGTTCCATTAATCAGTGCAAGAAGGCTTACCTGAGCTGCCTGAACCACGGCGGATTCGAATCCACCTTAGCTATCTAGCTAGAAATACAACCTTTGCGGAAAGAGGATTTGCGAGTACGGGAGGCTGACATTGGGGACCCATGAGCCGACAGCGTCGTCAACGTTTTAAGGCGGCAGGAGATCGAAACAAAAAAATAAGCCAAAAATCGGTTGGTAAACAAAATCCAAGAAATGAAACTTTTACCTTTACGAGAGGATGACATGCGGGACCCATGAGGCAGCGGACATCCTCAACTATTCCAAGGCGGCGGGGATCAAAATAAAAATAGGAAATAGCCAGAAATTAATTAGGGTCAAAAATAAATCTATCAAAGGAAACCTTTATTGTTCATAGAGGATGACATGTGGGACCGACCTGCCAGCTGTGTCGTCATGGTTTCAAAGGGGGCAGGGGATCAAAAGAAAAAGGAAAATAGCTAGAAATTAGGGGTAAAAAATAAATCAAACAAAGGAAACTTTTATTGTTCATAGAGGATGACATGCGGGACCCATGAGCCAGCAGCTTCCTCAACGTTTCAAAGTCGGCATGAGATTGAAAGAAAAAGGCAAGTGACCAAATATCAGGAGCCAAAAATAATCCAAGAAAAGAAATTTTATTGTACATAGAGGATGACATGCGGGTCCCATTTTGCAGCAGCGGTCTCAACGTTTCCAAGGCGGCACAGCACCAAAAGAAAAATGAAGTAGCCAGAAATCAGGGGGTGAAAAAAATCCAAGAAAAGAAAGATTTCAATTGGGCTGCATCTGGACATCTGGGCCTTCGAACTATCCTGTTGGGCCTTTTGACTCGTACAATTTCAGCCCACTCCAAAACAGGAAAGTTCGGATTTTTCTAAAAAAAACAGGAAAGTCCTATGCTTCGCAAAAACACAAAACAAGGAGATTCAACATATAAGTTTGTTTATGTAAAAATAAAGATTTAATTTATCCGTTTGCAATAGCTCAGAGCGAAATACAATGTTTATTGTATGCAAAATAATCAAGATATCACATGTTTCTTGTACGGGGAGGCCGACATCGGGGACCCATGAGCCAGCGGCGTCGTCAACGTTTTAAAGGCGGCAGGGGATGGAAAGAAAAAATAAACCAAAAATCAGTTGGTAAAAAATCCAAGAAAAGAAACATTTTCGTTCTGAGAGGATGACATGCGGGACCCATGAGGCAGCAGCATCCTCAGCGTTTATTGTTCATAGAGGTTGACATGTGGGACCCGTGAGCCAGAAGCGTCCTGAACATTTTAAAGGCTGCAGGAGATTGAAAGAAAAAATAAGCCAAAAATCGTTTGGTCAACAAAATCCAAGAAAAGAAACATTTACCGTTCTGAGAGGATGACATGCGGGACCCATGAGGCAGCGAGCATCCTCAACGATTCCAAGGCGGCAGGGGATCAAAGGAAAAAAAGTAAATATCCCGATATTAATTAGGGGTTCAAAATAAATCCATCAAAGGAAACTTCTATGTTCACGAGAGGATGACATGTGGGACCGACCTGCCAACAGCGTCCTCATCGTTTCAAAGGGGCCAGGAGATCAAAAGAAAAAGGCAAATAGCCAGAAATTAGGGGTCAAAAATAACTCAAAGAAAGGAAACTTTTATTGTTCGTAGAGGATGACATGCGGGACCCATGAGCCAGCAGCTTACTCAATGTTTCAAAGGCGGCATGAGATCGAAAGAAAAAGGCAAGTGACAAAATATCAGGAGCCAAAGATAATCCAAGAAATTTTTTTTATTGTACATAGAGGATGACATGCGGGTCCCAATTAGCAGCAGCGGTCTCAACGTTTCAAATGCGGCTTGAGATCAAAAGAAAAAGAAAGTTGATTGTACATAGAGGATGACATGCGGGTCCCATGAGTCAGCAGCTTACTCAATGTTTCCAAGGCGGCAGGGGATCAAAAGAAAAAAGGAAATAGCCAAAACTCAGAGGGTGAAAAAAAACCCAAGAAAATAAACTTTTATAGCACATAGAGGATGACATGCGGGTCCCATGAGCCAGCAGGGTCCTCAACGTGGCATGAGATCGAAAGAAAAAGGCAAGTGACCAAATATCAGGAGCCAAAAATAATTCAAGAAAAGAAACTTGATTGTACATAGAGGATGACATGCGGGTCCCATTTAGCAGCGAGCGGTATCACCGTTTGAGAAGCGGCAGGGGATCGAAAGAAAAAGGCAAGTGACCAAATATGAGGTGCCAAAAAAAATCCAAGAAACAAGTCAAAAAAAAATACAAGAAACGAATGTTTTATAGTACATAGAGGATGACATGCGGGTCCCATGAGCCTGCAGGTTCCTCAATGTTTCAAACGTGGCATGAGATCGAAAGAAAAAGGCAAGTGACAAATATCAGGAGCCAAAAATAATTCAAGAAAAGAAACTTGAGTGTACATAGAGGATGACATGCGGGTCCCATTTAGCAGCAGCAGTATCACCGTTTGAGAGGCTGCACGAGATCGAAAGAAAAAGGCAAGTGACCAAATATGAGGTTCCAAAAAAATCCTAGAAAAGAAAGTTTTTTAGTACATACAGGATGACATGCGGGTCCCATTTAGCAGCAGCGGTCTCACCGTTTGAGAGGCGGCAGGGGATCGAAAGAAAAAGGTAAGTGACCAAATATGAGGTGCCAAAAAAATCCAAGAAAAGAAAGTTTTATAGTACATAGAGGATGACATGCGGGTCCCATTTAGCAGACAGCGGTATCACCGTTTGAGAGGCGGCAGGGGATCGAAAGAAAAAGGCAAGTGACCAAATTTGAGGTGCCAAAAAAAACTCCAAGAAAAGAAAGCTGATTGCTCATAGAGGATGACATGCGGGTCCGAATTAGCAGCAGCGGTCTCAATGTTTCCAAGGCGGCAAGGGATCAAAAGAAAAAGGAAGTAGCCAGAAATCAGGGGGTCAAAAAAAAATCCAAGAATAGAATTTTTTTTGGTTCATAGAGGATGACATGCGGGACCCATGATCCTGCATCGTAAACGGCTCAATCGGAGAGTGTTGAACGAGATGGCGCGATCGAGAAAAAATACAATGCCAGAGAGGCTGCCATCTGGGCCCTACATCCCTCGGCGGTGCGGATTTGCGTTGACTCGGCCGGCGAACCCGAGATTTCGAGATGCACCACGTCCCGGGACACCATACATGAAGTTTTGGCCGTTTTCGTCGGGCTAGGTGGCCTCAAAAACGAGAAAAAAAAACGTTTTGACATGCACAACGGAGAGACCAAAAATCGTCGGCCATAGTGCACCAGCAACCACGGCGCGAATTCAACTTCGTCGGCCATGGCAACTTTTCTTGTAGTGACCGAATCCTCGGGTGCCTTCCAACATTCACATACCATGGAGGAGTGTCTATTTGCAAATTAAGTTGCTTACTGATAAATCAGGGCAAAACATGTTAATAGAATTATCAATGAAAGTTAATTAATTGGGGCTGGGAACCCCGTTGCCAGCTCTTTTTGCAAATTTTTTGAATAAGCGGATGTGCCACTAGTCCATTGGTGAAAGTCTGTCAGGAGTAAATGACAAGGTTGAAAGATAAAACACCACATACTTCCTCATGAGCTATAAAACATTGACACAAATTGAGAAGCACTTTGAAGGTTTTAAAGGTAGCACATGAAAATTTACTTGGAATGGTTTGAAATGCCATGCATAGGTATTTATGGTGGACACTTTGGAATAACTTGGTTTTCAGGGATTTGGAAGCATGAGCAGCATTCCCGCTCAGTACAAGTGAAGGCTAGCAATAGACTGGGAAGCGACAATCAAGAGAGCAATAACTGTCATAATCATGCTTGCGACAAAATAAAATTAACGGAGGCATAAAAGTGATACGAGAATTCTGAAGCAAAGTAAATCATCGAGGCTTAATTGACTTTTGTTTTTCAGTCATATGCATGCGTGAGCATGTGCCAAGTCAATTCGAATGAATTATTCAGAGGAGGATACCACAATGTCATAACTATCTATGAATAAAACAATGCAAGCAAATATTTATGACATGCTACTCATTATTAATAAATTGGAGCTAAACATGAGAGATCATGAACTACTAGAGTTTCATTAAATGACATATACCTCACATGAACCAACTAAGCATGCTCACATGAATGAGTATATGTACAAAAATGAAAGCAAATAGAGTTCATACCAGCCTCTCACCACAGTCGAGTTGTCGTAGATCGTCATAATTGCCTTTCACTTGTGTGGCTTGAATAATATGAAATGAAAACCAAGCTCCATCAACCGGAGATCGCTGAACTCCATAGTAAACTTTACAAAACCGAAGAATATATAACAACAAATATTTTTGGCGTTTTCGATATTAGAGTCACCGAACGAAAGTAAATTTTTTTTGGATTTTCTCATAGCAAACCAACGATAGTAAATAAAGCAAAATAGGACAAGAAACCAAATAAACAAATGATAAAGAGAAACAACAGAAATATTTTTGGTCTTTTTGTGTTTTAGAAAAGAAACAAAGCAAAAACAAGAGAATGAAAACTAAAAGAGTCACACAAACACAAGGTGACAGAAATCCGTCAAACTTGACAGCAGTACAGTAATTATTATTTTTTTAGAAAATCTTCTGCTGTTCAACTCGAAAAGTGCTCAACTAATGAAAGTTAGATAATAACCTGGGGAACATGCACAAAAATTGGCTGCTCAAAATAACGTTCTGGCTATTTTAGGAAGTTTTTTAGTATCAGTCCAGAATCTGTTTTATTAGACAGCACTTCCCCAAATATCATCTTCCTCATATTAGAGGCAACCATCGGCACACAAATGAAATAAAAACGTAAAGGTAAAGGTTACTACAGTAGTAACAACCTTCAAAAACTAAAATAAGAACCTACTGAAATAAAAATAACCGAAAGAGAAACAACCAAAAGAAGCGGAACAAGTATGTACAAATATCCGGCAATTGTAATATGCAATGAATGAGTGATGCCGGCATACCTCCCCCCAAGCTTAGGCTTTTGGCCTAAGTGGAGATCAACCCCAGCGAGGGTCAGGGTTCCACGCCGGTGGATCATACATGGCGTGGTCGTAATAAGATCCATGTGCCGAAGAAAAGGATGAAGGCTCCACATGCCCGAAATGCTGATGTGAAGAACTTGCTGCATCGGATGACAAGTCGAGGGGTTCCTCGGCCTCCTCTATGCCGTCCTCTGCGTGATGGCCGCTCCTCTCTATGTATGCATCAAGTTCATTGTGGTGACCCCGGACTAGCTGTCCGAAATACCCTGTTATGTATACAATTCACGATCCCATGATCAGTGCGTCGTGAACACATAACCGAACTGATATCAAATTACACCATCCATTACAAAGCGGAATAAGAAAAATTACAATAAGGTCTCATGACCAAACTTACATAATAGCCTCGAAGGGCCTAACTAAACATCAGAGTAGTATCATCACTTCAACAGCGCGGAGCCCAAGTCATCTGCCATAAAACCCTACAGGCAACTGACTGGGAAGACGTTCCTAGCTCGCATAGACGTCACCAACTTCTTCTTTATCCCTCGTGTTCCTCCAAGTCTGGCCAAGTAAATAGCCAGGGACAAAGCCGTGAGTACATTTGAATTGTACTCGCAAACCATCAAGAAGGTGATAACAATTCTAACTAAAGAAGGCAAGAGAGGAAGAATAGTTTCTCTTGTGGATATAGCATGTAGAAGAGAAGAGATGTTTTTGGTGGAGGTAGCATCCCAACTTCTCGATTGAAGGGGACACTTCAAGAATTTATCTAAGACATCTCTATATCTCTATTGAAGAAGATACTTCAAAAGAGTTCTACAACATAAAACACTAGGGAGGGGGTAACCCAATTTTGATTCCTTTCCGACCATCTCCATATGGTCAACCAAACCATTCCCGTACCCTTCCGGTACTCCGAAAACAAGTTCCTTTCTTTCATTTTCCAAACAATTTTTGTAAACCAAAAACTCATCAGGCTAAGCAACAGCCATTCCAACCGTCCATGACCGCGGACACGGCTATTCGAATAGATTTGACTCTGCAGAGTTTGCACACTTTCCCCACAAGATCCGCGAGTTTATCATGTGGGCACCATCCCTGCATATGAACTATGCCATGACAAAAACTCGGACATAGCCTTTCGCTTATTCGTCTTAGCACGGGATCCTACCCTATGGAGTATGTACCTCCCCGGCACCGTGGCAGCTCACCTCACTTTGAGCGTGGCTCCACCGCCAAGCCAGGAGACCCATAGTGTCTTCCGGACGGGTCAGCCCCGAAGGCCTCCCGTTATACTATTGTCTCCACCAACGACAATCCGGATTCAGGGGTAACCTTACCCTTATATAGTTGTGCGGTGTCCCATGTTAAGAAGAACAAACTATGAGCTAAGCCCCGTCCCACTCCAGGGTAATGTGGTTGCGCGGGTTAATTGTCACGGGTGAATACTTAGGCGCCAAAGTTTTCGAAAACAAGATTTTCTTTCCAACCATCTTTGCCAAGATCCTTTCCTTTCATAAACACACGCTTGGGTAAGTCCAACTCACCCAAGGTTTTCAAAAATTCTTTTCAACAAGGTATTTTTTCAAGGGGGTTCCCAACCTATAGCTTTATGAAGGAACTAAGAATCACAATGACATGATGCTAACCATCATACCACTAAGGGGATGATAATTGAGGTGTTAAGGGGATCATATATACTTAGGATAAGCATGTATAGGGACAACTTAATTAAGATGATTCAAACAACGGTCATGATGTTAATCATCATACCACTAAGAAGATGACAACATGGGTATGGTCAAGAGGGCATACATGCTTAGGGTAAGCATGCATAACATCAACAAGAGGGTTCACATACTTGGGAGCAAGTATGCAAAGCATCAACAAGGGGTTCAACATACTTTGGGACTAAGCATGCATAGAGTAGAGGACCAAAAATCACATATGATACAAGGAACCAAGTGTATAATGGAGCAATGAGCACAACAAGAAGGATAAATAGCAAGAGATCAAAAGATGGCTTGCCTTGGTTGGCTTGTCCCTGGTCCTCTTCAAATCCTTCTCCAAAATCCTCCCCTTCAATTTCCCCCTCGTTCGTATCTAGCGTCGCAAAAGTAAATAATGCAAACAATCAACACATAGCACAAGAACCAAGGGTTTAGTAAAATAAAAATAAAAATATGCAGGGGAGTTGTTTGACAGTAACAAATCATGGGTTGGTTATTTTTAAAACAAAGTGATGGCAAGGATTTGAATAAACCAAAAAGATTTCAAAACTATCATTGCATGTGTCACACATACACTCACTAACAGAGAAAAAATTTCATGAACAGAGACTAATTGTATTTGTCCTATATGGACAGTAACAAAGCAAGATTAACACAATTGGATTCATACAAAAACATTAATTTTTCGATTTTAGGAATTTGAAATACTAAACAATAACCCGTGATCATGTTTAAAACATTAAAAATCGTACAAAAATCCTAAAAATATGGGGCCAGTGGCATTGGAAAGGTGACGAAATTTATGATCCAACGCAATTGGTTTCACTCGATTTGGTTTTGTGGATCTCGAGTTATTCATATTTTAAGGCCTCTGATTTTAACACAAATTAACAGATATTTCAAAAAAATTTAAAAAAATGGGCGGGAACTTGTCTGGGCCGCGCAGAAGGTGGGGATTGTGCCGGCCCAGGGGGTATTCCACGCAGGCAGAAAAAAAAAATGAAAAAGAAAAGAGAAAGGGAGAGAGGGGCCCGGTGCGGGGCCCATGTGCATGGGCCAACGTGGCCGGTTGGCCATGCAGCGCACGGGAGCGTCTTCTCCCTGCGTCTGTGCGTACGAGCTCGAGCGGAACGGAGAGAGCTGGCGGGCGGGAACTCACCGGCGGGTGGCTGCAGTTGGCGGCGAGGCTCCGGCGGATGGTGGCGGGTCGGGGGAGTCCCAGGGCGCGCTCGGCGGCGTATTCCTCCTCCGCAGCAACTCCTCCGGCATCCTTTTCTCCGCAGCGACGTCCGTGCTAATGGCGACGGCGGCGGACTCCGGCGTTCCTGGATGAAGCGGAGGGGTCCGTTAGGGCCTGCGGAGGATGGGGATCGGAAAGTAAATAGAGGGGGAGGGACAAGGGGGCCTGGGCGACGGCCTCGTCACCCGTCACCACCACGGTGACCACATGGTGGCGACCATGCCGGCGCGCTGCAGCAAGGGGGCGCCCGGGTGCTCGGATGCGGGTGTTCGGGGTGGGAAGGGAGGTGCTGTGAGGTGGGAGGAGGCGAAGGGAGAGGCTGGGGCGTTCGTCCGCCTTTTATAGCCGAGGCCGGTCCATGGTGGACACGACGTGGTGACCACGTCCAAAGGCGGGCGTGGCGAGGTTTTTGCAGGGTAGTAATGGCCTCGGGAGGGTACGCATCGGGGAGAGGGATGCCAGGGCATCATCATGGCGCAGTCTCGGGAGAAAACGTGGCCTCGCTGCTCTCTACACGAAACCGGGTGACCACGTCCATGGCGGGCTCCGGGCAGGGTGTCTGGGGGCATTGGGGCACGAGGGAGAGGCATTGATGGGCTCCGGGGAATCCGGGGAGAGGCCCGAGACATGAAGAGAGGTGCAGGGGTGCAGGTCTAGGGGTTTTGGTCAATACCTATGCCATTCATGGCATTGGGAAGGAGGAGAAGAGCAATGATGGTGGAGGGGTTGTGTAGGTCTGATTAGGGGAGCAAGGTAGTGGTGCAGGTCGTGCCTAACCATTGAGTGGGCAAGATATGAGAGAGAGAGGGAGATATTGAGAGGAAACTAGTGGCATGTGCATCAACAAGACATGCATGCATAGCCGGCCTTTCTCTCCTTGGCAAGGTTTGAGTGAGCATGAGTGAATCCAAGTTGGTCATGCCCAATGTCTAGGACGTGCTGATGATGGAGAGGTGGTTATGATGTTATATAGATCAGAGGGGTGCATTTGATGTCCAAGGGTTGGTATTTAAATTTGAACTTAAAATATGGTTGTTTTGAACTCCTTCTAAGACATGGTATAGATAAAGAGAGAGGAGAGGGAGTGTGAGCTCATGCAATAATGCATAAGCATGATTAGGTGTTAAATAAAGAGGTATAGTTGGTGCTCAAAGGTTACTATTTAAATATGGCTCAAGAAATAAAATTGGGATCACTTCTATGGTTATGGCAAATTTTGAAATGAGATTTTATTGAAAAGGTATTTTGAAAATGTTGAGAGTAGCTAGGTAGAACCTAGAGTTTTCAAAATAATCTACTCATCTTATAAAGATAGGTAGGTTTTTCTCATAATTTCTAAAAGGGCAACCCTCACACAAGAATTTGCATAGGTACCATAAATATGTATTTTGTTAAAAGAAAGTAAAAATAAAGTGAAATGATTTTATAGATGCATTTTTGGGTTGTAAATGGAGGGTATGAGGTACCACCCACTTTCCAAAAGTTATTTGGGAAAATAATTTTAAAAGCTTTGCCAAAACTAGAAATGGTTATATGGTCAAAATAGAGAAGAATCTTAAATAGGATTTTTGGTAAATAAAATGTTTTGGGAGAAGTGATCTCAAGGGCTACATAATGTAGCTACCATCTTCACTCTTGGTTTTGTGGAGGTTAATCTCGGAATAAAGATAATCACAAGATAAGAGAGGAGCAAGTGATCTAGTGCTAAAATAGTGGATAGGGTGCAAGATCAAGTGAAATTAAGAATTGTGGGGTTAGAATGGGACATGCAAGACGTGGAAGTTGTAGAGGGTGTTGCATAGATGATATCCATGCATTGAGGTCACCAATAACAGCTTGGGGGTGCTTAGAGATCAACTCGCCAAAGTTTGGACATTTTAAGCCTCGCCAAAACATGTTATTGTCTTGGCTTCAAAACCAACAAGGATAAGCGGGTGTATGAGTGATCTGGTTCAAGGAAAGGACATGGTTGGGAAGTTCTCATGTATAGGACCAAGTGCATTGCCTTAGATGGCAAGGGATAGCTTAATCTAAAAGCTCCAAAATGGAACCTGAGAACATATTTAGGACTTAGCCAAATTTTGTGATGGTTGAGGGTTTCGACTAGGGCATAAGAGAATGATGTAGTAAGAAGGAAAACAATTCTTCCTAAGCCACACCTGTGTTTTGTTAGGTGAGTTGCTTGTTTTACCACCAGGGGTGTTGTTCTTTAGGGTAGCTCAAAACAAAACTCAACAAGCAAATCAAGACAATTCATCATAACAAACGGATCAAGGCAATTCATCTTAATCAGCTTTATAGAAAAAGTTTTTGTTCCCCCTAATTTTTGCACTTTGGATAATTAAACATGTTTGCAAAAGTTGGGGTGTTACGAATCTTCCACCCTTAAAATAATCTCGTCCCGAGATTACTAAGCGTAGAACTAGAGGGGTTGTAAAGTTTAACTAAAGTTAGACTCCATTCTTCTGTAGATGTGCCGTTGCCGAGAAGGCCGTTGCTTCATCTTCTGGGAGACATGATGGATTCCTGCCGACGGCGAGCTTCATGAAGAGGTTGAATACTCCAAGCAGGTGTTAGAGTCCACGATTCAAGGAGAGTTAGCGCACTCCAGCGGTGCTTTAGCAGGGTTGAAAACTTTTTAGAGTTAACTTTAAATTTTAGTGGAAGACGAAGTCTTCCACCCTTAAAATTGTTCATAGGGGGTTTAAAAACTCTAAGCTTCGGCCAAGGGTCTTGTCGGTGCTTTCGAAGAAGTGATCTTTCTCTCGTCTTGAGTTGTAGCATCTTCAGGGAGCGAGGTGCAGTCCACAGCTTCAAGGGGAGTTAGTGCATCCCAAGTTCCCAACGGTGTTTTAGAAAGGTTTAAAATTTTAGGGTCAGCTCCAATTTTTAGTGGAAGACGAAGTCTTCCACCCTTAAGATTTTTCATCGGGTTTTTGGAAAAACTCAGAGCTTCTGCTTGTGGCTCGTCCGGGGCTTCGAAGAAGTCGTCGATCTTTCATATTCGGTTGAAGAATCTTCGGGAGGCGATGTGTAGTCCACGACTTCAAGAGGCACTCACGGTGTTTATTAGACCATATAACGCGCGGTAAGTTAGTAAGTCGATGAAACGCCCGGTTGGTCTCCATATGAAGCAGCAACGAAGGCCGTCGAAGACAATCTTCAGCTTGAGGGTCAGTGTTGACTTATACCACTTAAGAAGTGAGCAGGTAAAATACACCTAATCTTGAGTCTTGAGGTATCTTCATGAGCTTCACTTGATGAGGAACAGATGAACCATGTGATGTAACTTGAGTCTGAAGCTATTGTTCTCTCAGTTTGTTAGACGGTGTGTTAGAGGGTGGTTTCAAAAAGATATCCTCGAGGTTAGCACGATTATACTCCAAGGTTAGACAAAGTTAGTATGCATGTCTTCTTGCAGAGGTGCAGTCACTCTTGAAGGTAGGGTCTTCTGTCTTCTCGGCTTAGTAGAGATGCTTCAGCTGATCTTGAAAGTAGTTGGCGTAGATAGGGGTCTGGGTCAGTTTTCTCAGACGGTTGAGAATCGATGGTTAACAGGGTTAACTTATCCATTTAGCTAGCAGTACGCATTTTATCGGCGAGGTAGATGACTGTGAAAACGCCTTAGAGGGGCTTCCTACGCTGGTTTATCACAAGAGTGTTTTTCGGACCTAAAGACCAAGACAATCAAACACACAACAAACAAATAAAAACACTCAAGACAACACACTTAGGGAACTACAAGCAATCATCAAACCAGACATGGTAACACAAGTACCCATGGATGACTAATACGCGGGGGTAGCTCAATCAAAGCGATTGAGTTTTGTCCTATCCATCCTATAGGTTTGGGCTGGTCACATATGTTGCGGTCTTCGACTTGTTGACATCGTCTTCAACAAGGATTCTTGAAGCGAGAGAGTGGTGATGCGGCCTGGTGTTGAGTCGTCGAGGTTGAGGTAGAGGCTAAAACCGTGTAGTCTTCTTGCTCAACATCCCGGGGACGTGGGGTCTTCGAAGGGGTAGTTGTGTAGGTACTCCCAAAATCAGCATCTTCCGGTGGCTGGCCTAAAAATTACTAGTCAAAAACTCGAGGACTTGATCCCCGACGACCGCAAAAAGTGCAAGTCCACGGAGGAACAAGGTCAGATCTTTGACATACTTTGGTGACAACCAAAGACATGATATTATCATTCTTTTATGTGCACACTAAGTCGGCCTCCAATCTTCAATAGCTGTCGTTGGAGATTCATGAGTCTTCCTGTGGGATTGATGTATCTTTGAGTTCGAGTCTCCGGTCTGAGTTGGGGACATCGTTCAATATGTAGGTTTGAAGTGGATGAGACGATAGAGTAAGAATTTTCAAACATTTCTATAAAATGGAGAGATAAGAATTTAGAAGTTTTGAAGAAATAAGAGGAGTAGAAGCTATGCTTCCGACTAAAGAAAGAATTTGTTTTCGTAAATAGTTTTTCCCAAGTACTTGTTTCCTAGCTAACGTCCATGCTAACTAAGGTCTCCTACAGTCAGGATGGCTCTGATACCAGCTCTGTGGTGACCCCGGACTAGCTGTCCGAAATACCCTGTTATGTATACAATTCACGATCCCATGATCAGTGCGTCGTGAACACATAACCGAACTGATATCAAATTACACCATCCATTACAAAGCGGAATAAGAAAAATTACAATAAGGTCTCATGACCAAACTTACATAATAGCCTCGAAGGGCCTAACTAAACATCGAGTAGTATCATCACTTCAACGACGCGGAGCCCAAGTCATCCGCCATAAAACCCTACGAGCAAGCGACTGGGAAGACGTTCCTAGCTCGCATAGACGTCACCAACTTCTTCTTTATCCCTCGTGTTCCTCCAAGTCTGGCCAAGTAAATAGCCAGGGACAAAGCCGTGAGTACATTTGAATTGTACTCGCAAACCATCAAGAAGGTGATAACAATTCTAACTAAAGAAGGCAAGAGAGGAAGAATAGTTTCTCTTGTGGATATAGCATGTAGAAGAGAAGAGATGTTTTTGGTGGAGGTAGCATCCCAACTTCTCGATTGAAGGGGACACTTCAAGAATTTATCTAAGACATCTCTATATCTCTATTGAAGAAGATACTTCAAAAGAGTTCTACAACATAAAACACTAGGGAGGGGTAACCCAATTTTGATTCCTTTCCGACCATCTCCATATGGTCAACCAAACCATTCCCGTACCCTTCCGGTACTCCGAAAACAAGTTCCTTTCTTTCATTTTCCAAACAATTTTTGTAAACCAAAAACTCATCAGGCTAAGCAACAGCCATTCCAACCGTCCATGACCGCGGACACGGCTATTCGAATAGATTTGACTCTGCAGAGTTTGCACACTTTCCCCACAAGATCCGCGAGTTTATCATGTGGGCACCATCCCCGCATATGAACTATGCCATGACAAAAACTCGGACATAGCCTTTCGCTTATTCGTCTTAGCACGGGATCCTACCCTATGGAGTATGTACCTCCCCGGCACCGTGGCAGCTCACCTCACTTTGAGCGTGGCTCCACCGCCAAGCCGGGAGACCCATAGTGTCTTCCGGACGGGTCAGCCCCGAAGGCCTCCCGTTATACTATTGTCTCCACCAACGACAATCCGGATTCAGGGGTAACCTTACCCTTATATAGTTGTGCGGTGTCCCATGTTAAGAAGAACAAACTATGAGCTAAGCCCCGTCCCACTCCAGGGTAATGTGGTTGCGCGGGTTAATTGTCACGGGTGAATACTTAGGCGCCAAAGTTTTCGAAAACAAGATTTTCTTTCCAACCATCTTTGCCAAGATCCTTTCCTTTCATAAACACACGCTTGGGTAAGTCCAACTCACCCAAGGTTTTCAAAAATTCTTTTCAACAAGGTATTTTTCAAGGGGGTTCCCAACCTATAGCTTTATGAAGGAACTAAGAATCACAATGACATGATGCTAACCATCATACCACTAAGGGGATGATAATTGAGGTGTTAAGGGGATCATATATACTTAGGATAAGCATGTATAGGGACAACTTAATTAAGATGATTCAAACAGCGGTCATGATGTTAATCATCATACCACTAAGAAGATGACAACATGGGTATGGTCAAGAGGGCATACATGCTTAGGGTAAGCATGCATAACATCAACAAGAGGGTTCACATACTTGGGAGCAAGTATGCAAAGCATCAACAAGGGGTTCAACATACTTTGGGACTAAGCATGCATAGAGTAGAGGACCAAAAATCACATATGATACAAGGAACCAAGTGTATAATGGAGCAATGAGCACAACAAGAAGGATAAATAGCAAGAGATCAAAAGATGGCTTGCCTTGGTTGGCTTGTCCCTGGTCCTCTTCAAATCCTTCTCCAAAATCCTCCCCTTCAATTTCCCCCTCGTTCGTATCTAGCGTCGCAAAAGTAAATAATGCAAACAATCAACACATAGCACAAGAACCAAGGGTTTAGTAAAATAAAAATAAAAATATGCAGGGGAGTTGTTTGACAGTAACAAATCATGGGTTGGTTATTTTTAAAACAAAGTGATGGCAAGGATTTGAATAAACCAAAAAGATTTCAAAACTATCATTGCATGTGTCACACATACACTCACTAACAGAGAAAAAATTTCATGAACAGAGACTAATTGTATTTGTCCTATATGGACAGTAACAAAGCAAGATTAACACAATTGGATTCATACAAAAACATTAATTTTTCGATTTTAGGAATTTGAAATACTAAACAATAACCCGTGATCATGTTTAAAACATTAAAAATCGTACAAAAATCCTAAAAATATGGGGCCAGTGGCATTGGAAAGGTGACGAAATTTATGATCCAACGCAATTGGTTTCACTCGATTTGGTTTTGTGGATCTCGAGTTATTCATATTTTAAGGCCTCCGATTTTAACACAAATTAACAGATATTTCAAAAAAATTTAAAAAAATGGGCGGGAACTTGTCCGGGCCGCGCGAAGGTGGGGATGGGGCCGGCCCAGGGGGTATTCCACGCAGGCAGGAAAAAAAAAATGAAAAAGAAAAGAGAAAGGGAGAGAGGGGCCCGGTGCGGGGCCCATGTGCATGGGCCAACGTGGCCGGTTGGCCATGCAGCGCACGGGAGCGTCTTCTCCCTGCGTCTGTGCGTACGAGCTCGAGCGGAACGGAGAGAGCTGGCGGGCGGGAACTCACCGGCGGGTGGCTGCAGTTGGCGGCGAGGCTCCGGCGGATGGTGGCGGGTCGGGGGAGTCCCAGGGCGCGCTCGGCGGCGTATTCCTCCTCCGCAGCAACTCCTCCGGCATCCTTTTCTCCGCAGCGACGTCCGTGCTAATGGCGACGGCGGCGGACTCCGGCGTTCCTGGATGAAGCGGAGGGGCCGTTAGGGCCTGCGGAGGATGGGGATCGGAAAGTAAATAGAGGGGGAGGGACAAGGGGGCCTGGGCGACGGCCTCGTCACCCGTCACCACCACGGTGACCACATGGTGGCGACCATGCCGGCGCGCTGCAGCAAGGGGGCGCCCTGGGTGCTGGATGCGGGTGTTCTGGGGTGGGAAGGGAGGTGCTGTGAGGTGGGAGGAGGCGAAGGGAGAGGCTGGGGCGTTCGTCCGCCTTTTATAGCCGAGGCCGGTCCATGGTGGACACGACGTGGTGACCACGTCCAAAGGCGGGCGTGGCGAGGTTTTTGCAGGGTAGTAATGGCCTCGGGAGGGTACGCATCGGGGAGAGGGATGCCAGGGCATCATCATGGCGCAGTCTCGGGAGAAAACGTGGCCTGCTGCTCTCTACACGAAACTGGGTGACCACGTCCATGGCGGGCTCGGGCAGGGGTGCTGGGGGCATTGGGGCACGAGGGAGAGGCATTGATGGGCTCCAGGGAATCCAGGGAGAGGCCTGAGACATGAAGAGAGGTGCAGGGGTGCAGGTCTAGGGGCTTTTGGTCAATACCTATGCCATTCATGGCATTGGGAAGGAGGAGAAGAACAATGATGGTGGAGGGGTTGTGTAGGTCCGATTAGGGGAGCAAGGTAGTGGTGCAGGTCGTGCCTAACCATTGAGTGGGCAAGATATGAGAGAGAGAGGGAGATATTGAGAGGAAACTAGTGGCATGTGCATCAACAAGACATGCATGCATAGCCGGCCTTTCTCTCCTTGGCAAGGTTTGAGTGAGCATGAGTGAATCCAAGTTGGTCATGCCCAATGTCTAGGACGTGCTTCGATGATGGAGAGGTGGTTATGATGTTATATAGATCAGAGGGGTGCATTTGATGTCCAAGGGTTGGTATTTAAATTTGAACTTAAAATATGGTTGTTTTGAACTCCTTCTAAGACATGGTATAGATAAAGAGAGAGGAGAGGGAGTGTGAGCTCATGCAATAATGCATAAGCATGATTAGGTGTTAAATAAAGAGGTATAGTTGGTGCTCAAAGGTTACTATTTAAATATGGCTCAAGAAATAAAATTGGGATCACTTCTATGGTTATGGCAAATTTTGAAATGAGATTTTATTGAAAAGGTATTTTGAAAATGTTGAGAGTAGCTAGGTAGAACCTAGAGTTTTCAAAATAATCTACTCATCTTATAAAGATAGGTAGGTTTTTCTCATAATTTCTAAAAGGGCAACCCTCACACAAGAATTTGCATAGGTACCATAAATATGTATTTTGTTAAAAGAAAGTAAAAATAAAGTGAAATGATTTTATAGATGCATTTTTGGGTTGTAAATGGAGGGTATGAGGTACCACCCACTTTCCAAAAGTTATTTGGGAAAATAATTTGAAAAGCTTTGCCAAAACTAGAAATGGTTATATGGTCAAAATAGAGAAGAATCTTAAATAGGATTTTTGGTAAATAAAATGTTTTGGGAGAAGTGATCTCAAGGGCTACATAATGTAGCTACCATCTTCACTCTTGGTTTTGTGGAGGTTAATCTCGGAATAAAGATAATCACAAGATAAGAGAGGAGCAAGTGATCTAGTGCTAAAATAGTGGATAGGGTGCAAGATCAAGTGAAATTAAGAATTGTGGGGTTAGAATGGGACATGCAAGACGTGGAAGTTGTAGAGGGTGTTGCATAGATGAGATCCATGCATTGAGGTCACCAATAACAGTTGGGGGTGCTTAGAGATCAACTGCCAAAGTTTGGACATTTTAAGCCTGCCAAAACATGTTATTGTCTTGGCTTCAAAACCAACAAGGATAAGCGGGTGTATGAGTGATCTGGTTCAAGGAAAGGACATGGTTGGGAAGTTCTCATGTATAGGACCAAGTGCATTGCCTTAGATGGCAAGGGATAGCTTAATCTAAAAGCTCCAAAATGGAACCTGAGAACATATTTAGGACTTAGCCAAATTTTGTGATGGTTGAGGGTTTCTGACTAGGGCATAAGAGAATGATGTAGTAAGAAGGAAAACAATTCTTCCTAAGCCACACCTGTGTTTTGTTAGGTGAGTTGCTTGTTTTACCACCAGGGGTGTTGTTCTTTAGGGTAGCTCAAAACAAAACTCAACAAGCAAATCAAGACAATTCATCATAACAAACAGATCAAGGCAATTCATCTTAATCAGTTTATAGAAAAAGTTTTTGTTCCCCCTAATTTTTGCACTTTGGATAATTAAACATGTTTGCAAAAGTTGGGGTGTTACATTCATCTTCTGTGAGCGACAACTTTCCCTGGAATCAAGGTTAAACAAAGCAGGTGCAGGCAATACAACTAGCCTTTCAGATTTAGTTACTCTCCACTTTTTCTTGAAAAAGGTTATCTCATAGGATAGGTTATTCAAGTTAGACCAATTAGAAACAAAGTCATGTTTTATCACGGAAACAATATCAAGTTTCTCTATAGAGAGCTGAACATCAAGAGAGTGAGGTTCTACACCATGCATAGCTAGCAAGCGAGAGGCAATGAGACCTCCACAAATTCCTCCTTTATCATGGTTAGTAGCAAGCCTAAAAGCTATCAAAGCACCCAAATTATAAGTTCTATCACGTTGCAATGCAGCAGCTAGGAAAACCAAGTCATGGATGGATAACTTATTTGCATTCTTTCTAGCAAGAACGCACTTGGTGATAAAATAAGCAAAATAGCGAATAGATGGGAGTTGAATACTACGAATTTTACCACTCTCATCTGAGAAGCTTCTCCCTTGACAGATCATCTCGTATAGATTTAAGAGTTGCCGTGGCAGCCCCCTAATCTTCTCACATGATCCCCATTGTGGCACTTTAATAGCTGCACAAAAATCATCAAAGGGCAAATTGATAGTTTTATTGTAGATTTTATATCGAACCATGGGGTTAGGTTGGGACCAATGGAATTCAAAATCCTGCACCACTGACATGGTTAGTTTTGCATATTGGTAAGGTTCACCAACAACAAAATCTTCTAACCCTGCATTAGAAATTAGATTTTGAATATCCTGAAAAATTCATGCACTCTTCATGAAATCGGGGCATGGGTAGTAGGAGGGGTATACCCCCTCTTCACGTGGACTCTCATAACTTCATGCACCTCCAATTCATGTTGGTTGAGTTGGTGTCTATTCCACTCCATTTTCTGAAATTTTTCAACAATCATTATAAAAGTTGATTTTAAGACATATAAATGAGGGAAACTACTATAGGAACTTGATAGAGTACTAAACATGCATCAAAACTAATTTTTACAAATTAGAACAAGCATGCAAACTCACTTTACATGTCACCTACAGCAGCAAAATACTCAAGATATACTCAACTAAACAAAATTCTATTTGGATAATCGGAGGAGTCACATACCGGAGAACAAATGCCCCAAATTTCAGCAGCAAAGATGGGCTGAGCAAGGCGATCGAAAATCTCGAGCAAGAACAGCAAGAAACTCGGGTTTGAACAATGGTGGTGTGTTTTCCCGTGAAAGAGAGTGGAGTGGTAGGTGGATGAGTGAGTGGAGGGCCAGGTGGGGCCCTCACCACAGGGTGGCGCGCCCCCCTTGCTGGCCGTGCCGGCACATGGGGTGCAACCCTGGGGTGTCCCACTGGTCAGCCCCAGGCACTCCCAGGTTGCATTTTGAAAAATAGGACCAGTGATATAATTTTTGTAAATTTTTGAAAACTTCGTAAAATGCACATTTCTGGGTGTTAAAATAACTATTACATGGCAGAAAAAGATTTTCAAACTTCTAAACAACTAAAGCATCTTGCAAAACAAGTAGTACTACAGAAAGTAAACAAGTGTGGAGAAAGAAATAAATGTTGTTTAGCGCTCTTCTATGCATATAAAATGTACTTGTTAACAAGGTTGATCAAGTCTTGCCACCAAATAAATTTTACATGACATAAGAAGAAATAAACCTCAAATCAATCATGTTACCTTATATTGTATTGATAAGGATCCAATCATAATATTTTGATATCCTTGTTTAGGCTCATATATAGGACAATCAATAACTCCCACTTTGATAGTTCTCAAATTAGAAATTGTATTAACTCCATATACTTTATCAATCCTCTTGGGAAAATAAACGAGTATGCTCCTTGTCATCAACATTGAAAATAACTTTTCCTTTATTGCAATCAATAACAGCCTCTGCAGTGTTAAGAAAAGGTCTTCCAAGAATAATAGACATATTATCATCTTCAGACATTTCCAACACAACAAAATCAGTTAATATTAAGCAATTATTAGCAACTTGAACAGGAACATCCTCACATATACCAACAGGAACATCAGTAGATTTATCAGCCATTTGTAAAGATATATCAGTTGGTATCAACTTATCTAAATAAAGTCTAATGTAAAGAGAAAAAGGCATAACACTAACTCCTGCTCCCAAATCACATAGAGCAGTTGTAACATAATTATTCTTGATGGAACAAGGGATAGTCAGTATACCTGGGTCTTCCAGCTTCTTTGGAACCTTGCCATTGAAAGAGTAATTAGCAAGCATAGTGGAAATCTCCTCATTAGGAATTTTCCTTTTGTTAGAGACAATATCTTTCATATACTTCGAATAAGGAGGCAATTTAATAGCATCAGTCAAAGGGATTTGCAAGAACAAAGGTTTCATCCAATCACAAAATTTATTATAGTGTTCTTCCTCCTTTGATTTTAGTTTCTTAACAAGGAAAGGCATTTGCTTTTGAACCCAAGGTTCTCTTTCATTACCATGTTTCTTAGCAATGAAATCTTCTTTAGTATACTTTTTATTTTTAGCATGCTTTTCAGGTTCGTCTTCAACCTCTTCTTTATCAGAAACATCATTCTTATCATTATCTTTATCATGTTCATTACCACTTTCAGTTTCAGCATCAGAAATAGAAATACTATTAGGATCATTAACAGGCTCAGAGGATTCTACAACAGTTTTATGTTTCTTCTTCTTTTTCTTAGAAGGAGCGCTAGTTTCTTTGGTTCGTTGAGAATCTTGTTCAACTCTTTGGGATGCCCCTCGGGATATAGAGGATCCTGAGTGGAAACACCACCTCTAGTTGTTACTTCATAAGCATGTTTTTCTTTAGAAGTATTTTTTAACAAGTCATTTTGCACTTTAGTGAGTTTGAACCATATGAAAATGTTTAACAAGCATCTTAACATCATTGGAGGTTCTCTCCACAATATCATGCAATTTAGTAATAGCTTGAGAATTTTCCATTAAATGATTCTCTACTCTCATATTAAAATTATCTTGCTTAACAACATAATTATCAAACTCATCTAAACATTGATCGGGAGGTTTTGAGTAAGGAATATCTTCTTTATCAAAGCGTTGAAGAGAATGTACCTCAATCGTGGATGAAGGGGGAGTTATCTTACATAAATCTTCTATGGGGGTAAATTCTTCACATCTTCAGATTTAATACCTTTCTCTTTAAGAGATTTCTTGGCTTCCCTCATATCTTCATCATTTAATTCAATCATACCACTCTTCTTCAATATTGGTGTTGGGGTTGGTTCAGGTGTAGTCCAATCATCATGATTTTGGCTTATTCTAGCCATTAATTCTTCGACTTCGTCCGGAGTTCTTTTCCTGAAAACACAACCAGCACAACTATCCAGGTATGCCCTAGACTCAATGGTTAGTCCACTATAAAATATATCAAGTAAGTCATGCTTTTCCAAATCATGTCCAGACCGAGCTCTAAGAAGAGAGCAAAACCTTGCCCAATCTTCAGGCAATTTCTCTCCATCTTCCTGGTCAAAACTGTAAATTTTCTGCAAAGCAATATGTTGAGCACTAGCAGGAAAATACTTCTGAAAGAAAACATCAAGCAAACCATTTGGACTATCAATAAAATCAGGAGGCAAACTATTATACCAAGTTTTAGCATCATCCTTTAATGAGAAAGGAAAAAAATTAGCAACGAAATAAGTACGCTTCTTGGTATCATCAGAAAACAAGCTACTCAAAGTAGAAAGCTCAATCATGTGCTCTACAGCACTTTCTTTTTCAGTACCACAAAAAGGTGTTTTCTCAACAATAGATATATGAGATAAATCAAGAGAAAAATTATAATCCTTATCCTTAATGTTTATAGGAGATGTGGCAAATTTAGGATCAGGAGACAGTTTATATCTAACAGCACGTTGTGCAAGAAGCTTTTTAATGTTACTTGCATCAGTAGTAGCATTACATTTATCAATAAAATCATCATCAAGTTCCACATAATCTTCATCAAGATCATCACTAGAGTGCTCAACAGACTCAGGTGAATTAACAAGTGTAACAATATTTTCAATTTGTCTAGACCTGGCAATTGTAGCATCTAGAAAAGAACCTAATGAACCATTATCATCAAGAACAATAGAAGCATCATCAAGATTATAAGAGGAATTTTCAGATTCAGCAGAAGTACCAGCATGTGAAGCTTGTGGTGGTGAAACAAGTTGACTTATCACAGATGGTGAATCAAGAGCAGCGAGAGGTACTCGAGTTGTACCTTTTCTTGTAGTGGATGGTAATATGGCGACTTTAGCATCGCGAGGTTTACCCATGATGGAAGATTTGCAGCGAACAATATCAATTCAGGTGAACTTGCAAATAAAGTTATGCTCCCCGGCAACGGCGCCAGAAAATAGTATTGATGACCCACAAGTATAGGGGATCGCAACAGTCTTCGAGGGAAGTAAAACCCAATTTATTGATTTGACACAAGGGGAGCCAAAGAATATTTGTAAGCCTTAACAGCGGAGTTTTTCAATTCAGCTGCACCTGGAAACAGACTTGCTCGCAAGAGTTTATCAGTAGCAACAGTTTTATAGTAGTAGCAGTAGTGAAATATAAGCAGCAGTGTAATAAAGTCAGCAGTAGTGATTATAGTAAACAACAGGATTAAAATACTGTAGGCATATGGATGGATGAACGGGTACTGGATGAATAAGATAACTCATGTAATAATCAAGACAAGGCATTTGCAGATAATAATAAAACAGTATCCAATTACTAAATAACCATAGGCATGTGTTCCGTATATAGTCGTACGTGCTCGCAATGAGAAACTTGCACAAAATCTTTTGTCCTACCAGCCGGTGGCAGCCGGGCCTCTAGGGAAACTACTGGTAATTAAGGTACTTCTTTTAGTAGAGTACCGGAGCAAAGCATTAACACTCCGTGAACACATGTGATCCTCATATCACAGCCTTCCCCTCTGGTTGTCCCAATTTCTGTCACTTTGGGGTCTCGGGTTCCGGACAGCAATATATGTGTACAACTTGCAGGTAAGATCATAAAACAATGAATATCATCATGAATCAATAACATGTTCAGATCTGAAATCATGTCACTCGGGCCCAGTGACAAGCATTAAGCATAACAAGTTGCAACAATATCATAAAAGTACCAACAACGGATACTAGGCACCATGCCCTAACAATCTTATGGCTATTACATGAACAATCTCATCCAATCCCTACCATCCCCTTCAGCCTACAGCGAGGGATTTACTCACACATGGATGGGGGAAACATGGATGGTCGATGGAGAGGCGTCGGTGGTGATGATGGCGATGATCTCCTCCAATTCCCCGTCCCGGCAGGGTGCCAGAACGGAGTTTCTGATCCCGAGATTGGGTTTCGCGATGGCGGCGGAGTTCTGGATGTCTTCTGGCAAATTGGTCGAACCCCCGTGCGTTTTTAGGTCAAGGGCTTTAAGTAGTCCAGAGGGGAGCGTCGGGGGCTGGCCGAGGCGGCGTCACCATAGGGCGGCGCGGCCCAGGGGCCCACCGCGCCGCCACGTGGTGTGCGCACCTCGTGGCCCCCCTCCGTCTCGTCTTCTGGCTCCGTAGGTCTTCTGTGAAAATAGGCCCATTGCAATTATTTCCGGGGATTTTCCTGAAAGTTGATTTTCTGCACAAAAATAAGACACCAGGGCAATTCTTCTGAAAACAGCGTTAGTCCGTGTTAGTTGTATCCAAAATACACAAATTAGAGGCAAAACAATAGCAAAAGTGTTCGGGAAAGTAGATACGTTTTGGACGTATCACACCTTCCGATGTACAACCCATTGTCGATGATGAAGAATCATCGGATTCTGAATGTAAACTCACATCTGACATCATGTAGTTGAGATTTGTAATATTTATCATTGCATTCTATCTTTGTACTTATACATCTGGGCGTCATATGTTGTGCAGAAATCTAGAGTTTGGTATGTTGGGCATGGACGCATGGCTGATGGAAGTTGGAGAATGGAGACATCAGATGGAGCTGTCACAGTTTATCGTTTTAGTTTAATGCAATTTAAATTATGCATCAGTGAGACCTTCTATGTAATATTAGCCTCTAGTTGAATTGTGGTCTGAGACGTAGAGTTTCATTGTTTTGAGAGAGATTTGTGAACTCCCCGCTTTTGTAAAACTTATGGTACTTGCTGTCCTAGTACTTGGTTGGATGTGTTTTGTTTAGTGTTTACTACCTGATTGTTGAATGTTGTCGGGCCTCAGGCCGGGCTTCGGGTTTTCGGGCTTCCGCTCGGGCCGGGCTCGGGCTTGTAATATGCATGAAATTCGGGCTTCGGGCCGGGCTTGGGCTGTGGTTTTTCAGCTCGGGCTTTTCCAAACCTGGCCCGAAACCCGGCTTGGCCCGAGATATGCCCAGATGTAGCACAAACCATGGAATTTAATGTTTTCTTGAGTTTGGACTTTTGACAATATAAACTTGTGTATATGTTCCTCATTAGTTCATGCATAAAAAAGAGAACACATTACAACCAGATCGACTGAACACTCAAACTGCAAAACGAAAAAAGATGCAGAGAAAGAGAAGTAGATAGAGACAAAGAAGGTATGTCGGGTCGGGTGAGGGACAGGCAGGCGGGGTGACTGCCATTGCACATGCCGACGAAGTGAGACCACCGTTGCTAGCCCTATTCCAGCCAACGAAGCGGTGTACCCAAATTCCAATTCTTGTTTGGAGGATGCACAAACCATGTAATTTAATGTTTTCTTGAGATTGGACAATATAAACTTGTGTATATGTTCCTTATTAGTTAATGCATAGAAAAGCGAACACATTACAATCACATCTACTGAACACTCAAACTGCAAAACGAAAAAGATGCAGAGAAAGAGAAGTAGACAGCGACAAACAAGGCATGTCGGATCGGGTGAGGGATAGGTCGGCAGGGTGGCACATGCCGGCGAAGCGAGGCCACCGCTGCTAGCCCTATTCCAGCCGGCGAACATCCCGTGTTGGGCCTCTGTGACATCCTGGCCTAGGGCTTAATAGGATTGATAGAATACTCATACAAACAAGTTGCAACTTCTTTTCCGGAAGCTCATCTCCAAAGAACTCCGAGGTTAAGCGTGCTTGGCCTGGAGCGATATGAGGATGAGTGACCGACCGAGAAGTACTTCTCGGGTGCGCACGAGTGAGGACAAAGTGCGCAGGAAAGACATGTATTGGTCTGTGGGGCTAGTCTAGAGATCCTAAAGAGCTGCCAGGGGTGACATGCCCAGTCGGGAGGTGGCCGGGGTGTTACATTTGGTATCCGAGCCGACCTTCGCGGTTACACGGGCGTGTGCGGGTAAGGGGTTCAGGCATGTGGCGCATGGCTAGTGTGGCCCGTTGTGGCACACGACATGGCACATGTGCCGGCACTGGACACACAGACGTGTGCCAAGAGGGGACGTTCCTGGCCTGGGGCTGATCGACGAGGGCGTCGATATTCTAAGGGGGGATGAGTGTGACATCATGGCCTAGGGCTTAATATGATTGATAGAATACGCATACCAACAAGTTGCAACTTCTTTTCCGGAAGCTCATCTCCAAAGAACTCCGAGGTTAAGCGTGCTTGGCCCGGAGCGATTTGAGGATGGGTGACCGACCGGGAAGTACTTCCCGGGTGCGCAGGAAAGACATGTGTTGGTATGTGGGGCTAGTCTAGAGATCCTAAAGAGCTGCCAGGGGTGACATGCTCGGTCGGGAGGTGGCCGGTGTGTTACAGCCTCATTTTGTTGACGAGAATCTCTGCACCTAGGGTTTGGGAAAAGGGCGGATGGCAAGGAGGATGGTGGAGATGGGAAAAGGGCAGGAAGGAGAACCGAAGGAGGGTGGATGTACTCAGTGCTATGCAAAAAAATAAAATCCCATCTCTAGTAGAAACTATAGTTTCCCCTAGAGCTCGGTCCTTTCCTTAGAGCTTATCATCCTCCACTTGGGATAGTAAAGTAGTGAATAGTAAACTCTAGGTAAAGAGCATTTTTCGTTAAAAAGGTTAAAAAAATAAAAGTACCCTAGAGTTTGGTTTAGCACGAGGAAAATGATGCAATTCGCGCCTTTATTTTCGGCGTTCGGTCGATGGGCGCCCTAGTGAAATGCTAGGTTGGTGTGAAATATGTCGGTACACCTCTCCAGGCCTACCCGTTTTTTTCCGATATGGGAGCATAGCCCCGGCCTCTGCATCAATAGATGCACACAGCCATGTCTTTTATTTAAAAAGATGTTCAAAATGTATGCTTACTACAATCATGCAGTATCTAAGGTCGCAACAAGGACCAACCAAACAAAGATGAAAAGTATACAAAGACTATCCATCTTCGATTCTTCTAACATGCCGCCATCCAGTAGCCTGGAAATAACAATCCCGTGTGACCATCAATAGATGGTTGCATCCAGTAACCATAATATCCTGCTGCTCCTCCGGAACAAGGCATGCCCATAGCTGTATCCAATGCGTTGCACGAAGAATAACCTGCAAAAAATGGGTTCCCTTCTGTTTATTAAACACAATGTCATTTCTAGTAGTCCATATCGACCAGCAAATTGCAGAAACACCAATCCAAATACGTTCTTTATCTTTCTTATTCACTCCATTCAACCAATTACCGAACATATTTGTAATATTATATGGAGGAGGAATGTTATAGGAAAAGAAAACCATCCTCCAAATTAGTTTTGCAAACGGACAGGAAATAAACAAGTGGTCAATAGTCTCATTCTTATCACAGAAACAACAGTTTTGACAACCTGTCCACTTTCTCTTTGTCAAATTATCCTTAGTCAACAAAGCCTTATTGCTAAGGAACCACATAATTTTTTTAATCTTAAGGGGTATTTTGATCTTCCAAAGATACTTACGCAGAAATCTAGTATGACCGTTCATAAGATCCAAGTACATAGATTTAAATGAAAACAAACCCAACTTTGTTAACTTTCAGATAAACTTATCAGATTCATTAGTTAGCTGCACCGACATTAAACGCTCACATAGATGCAGCCACAAAGTCCACTTATGTCCATTTAGGGATCTCCTAAAACCAATGTTAATAGGCACTTGACCCAAAACCGTTGAAACCAGAACATTTTTCCATTGTACAATATTGTACAGGGATGGATATTGCTGCGCTAACGGCACCTCACCCAACCATACATCTTCCCAGAACCTACACCTCGACCCATCCCCCAACTTGAATTTTCCCCGCTCGAAGAAATCGGATTTAACCCGCATTAAACCCTTCCAAAATGGAGAATCAGTTGGTTTCTCCTCTACTTGGGCTAAACTCTTATGTTTGAGATATTTATTATGTAACAGCTGTTGCCACATTCCCTCCTCCGTTAATAATTTGAAAAGCCATTTACTTAACAAACATTTATTTTTCAATTCAAGAACTTCAATACCTAAACCCCCTTGATCCTTCGGTCTACATATTATATTCCAACGAGTCAATCTATATTTCTTCTTATGTTCATTGGATTTCCAAAAGAAGTGAGATCGATAAAAATCAAGTCTCTTTCTCACTCCTATCGGAATCTCCAAAAAAGATAGCATAAACATAGGTAGAATAGTAAACATTGAGTTGATAAGGGTAAGGCGATCCCCATACGATAGCATCTTTCCCCTCCAACAACCTAACTTTGCAGCAAATCTATTTTCCACCGGATTGCATTCAGAGTTACGGAGCATACGGTGGTGAATTGGAATACCAAGATATCTAATAGGCAAAGACCCAGAAGCACACCCAAATGTTTCTTTATACTGGTGTTCCATCTCTGATGCTTTACCAAAACAAAATAATTCGCTCTTATGAAAATTTATTTTTAGCCCCGATAACTGCTCAAAAATGCACAAGATAAGTTTCATATTTACCGCTTTTTCTATGTCATGGTCCATAAAAATGATAGTATCATCTGCATATTGCAAGACCGACACCCCCCCCCCCCTCAACCAAATGAGGAATGAGACTACCCACATGTCCAGCTTCCTTAGCCCGCATAATCAAAATGGCTAACATATAAGCTATGATATTAAATAAAATAGGGGATAACGGATCTCCTTGCCTCACACCCTTTTTTTGAAAATTGTGACCAATGTCATCATTAACCTTTATCCCAACACTCCTCCTGAACAATTTTTTTAATGCGATCACACCAAACTAGGTTAAAACCCTTCATCCGCAGAACTTGTTGAAGGAAAGGCCACTTCACCTTGTCACATGCCTTCTCGAAGTCGATTTTAAAAAGAACCCCATACATCTTTTTACGATGCAATTCATGGATTGTCTCATACAAAACAACAACTCCTTCCATAATATGTCTACCAGGCATAAAGGCCGTCTGAGTAGGTTTTACTATTTTGTGTGCCACTACCGATACTCGATTGGTGGAAACTTTGGTGAAGATTTTGAAAGTTAGTGACTTGTGATAGGCGCAATGATTTCTTCTTTTGAAGAGGAAAGGGTTTTAGTAGAGAAGATGTCAGTGGAACTTTTGAATATCTTATTACAAAGCAGAAGGTATTAAACTCATGGTTAAATATATTAGTCATTTTTCATCCATGTTGTGTGCCTCATGCCACCATGCAGAATGTGGATCCACAAGTCATATTAATTATCAATTGAAGCATCACATTAACCCCACAATAGCATCTCGTAATAGAGATGAGTTAAAAAGCTATGTGATATGAATGTTTTAGAAATTGTGCTGGTTGTTTCGTGTTACTAGTTCGTATGAACAACATTAAGGAAAAAATTGAAGGACTGGATGAACTCTATAAATTTATATACCATATCTACTCTTATTATAAGAACTTTACTGATAATGCATTAGTGATCACTGCTCGTGAGTGGATTTCAACTGCCATGGGAGAGTCTACCCTTTTGCAGGACTCAATGAAGAGAGAAGAAGAGGATGTACACCATAGCAAACATAGTGCTGGTGTTGAACATATTGCTGAAGTGGTGGTACTTGATATTGCATCCTCTCAACCGGTTCAAAGTGAGCCCAGAGAAAAAACCATCACAGAGCTAGGAGCTATTTACTTTGGTACGATTGAAGAGAAGCCACAAGATGAAAATAGGATCATGAATGTAAGAGCATCTTCACTCGGCTCCCCAGCACCCCCTCCCCAGGCCAAATTTTATCGTCGGAAGTATTTTTCCCTCCAGTCGCATCCCTAGGAGCCCAATTTTCGTCGGATTAGGCCTAAATTACATCCGGCGATCGCAGGCCGAACCCAGGGCGCCGGGGAGCGCCTACGACCGCCGGATCGAGGCGAAAATGGCGTGGGACCAGGCTGTCGGTGACACAAGACGGATTTCCCTCCATTTTTTCCACTTTCCCTCCATTTCTTGCCGCCATATCCCCGACCGCGGCGTTTCCCATTTCTTGAAGCATTGTATGCGGAACATGTATGATGCGATTTTGGTAATATGCAAGAACATATATTTGTTTTTCATTTGCCACATATCTCAGTAAAATATACATTTTCACTTTCAAACTAAGAAACCTTACTGGGCTGGGCATTGTGACTTACGAAGATAGTTCTGATGCAGAAGATTGATCATTGTGTAGAACCATGTATTTTCCATACAACAGAATCAAAGTGAATACTGAGAAGAATAGAAACATGTTTTTTCATCTACCAAGCACATTCCTGCTTAGAGCACTCGACAGTACAGATGAGGATAGGCTCATATAGATGGAAATAATTGAAATATGCTTACATGGAGACAAAGTGCCAAATTCCTGGAGAGCCATGGGGCGTTCAATGTAGTTCAAGGACTGGTGCTGACTTTCCTAGTTGATCTGCAGCATGTTTTCTTTGAACTAGCAAAAAATATGATGCTGGCATGCAAATGGCTCAATGTAACCTCTTCACACCATCGTGTTGAATTGTTGTTCATAAGTGCGTAAACTGAATCGCATCTCATTTTATGCTGTGTGAATGTTTGCAGATCCTGTAAATTGATGTTTGTAAATCATCTCTGGAATAAATGTGGCTGAAAAACAACAATTGAACTCTCAACTCTGTAATGCTAGCTGTTCATATTCTCGTTTGCTTCATGTCAAAGCTGCTAGAGCCTGGAGAGGGAGGACCACTATCTGATCTACCCCGTGCAATGCGGGAGGAAACCTCGTCTTTTGTTATGTTTAGGGAATTAGGGTATGGTGAATGGGTCTGAACACATGAGTTGTCATGGTAACTAATTTTGAATTAGTTTTTTGTTCCTAATTTCCTTCACTTATATTCATTTATACTTTTGTAGATTTGCAGTAAAATAATTAATAAAATTTCTTGATGATGACATTTAACTCACGGACTAATAACTTCTTATAAAGTAAATAGGTTCACTCATGCTACTTGGTTTTCACCATATTTTAAATAAACTCATAGTGGAGCCTTCGAAAGATTATTTTTTTGTTAAAACTTACTCTGTAAATACTTGAATGCAACATATGTACGATTGAACCTTTCATATCATTCCCAACCGATTCTAATAAGTAGTCCGTGTTTTTTAGGGAACATTTGTTCTTAATATGTCTAATATTATGTTAAGAAAGAAAGTTCGAAACTTGCTCAGAGATAAGGGAATCCCCTTCGAGGTCTATGTCAATTACAGTTATCTTGGCCCAAAGAACCAATTAAAGAGTATACATGCAGTGGGAAAACCTAATTATTGTTACTTGAGTTTATGAAATTGCAAATCTAATAAAATTCTTCAAGCAAGCACCCTCACGCACCGCACGAATTAACATAAATACATATTTCAAGCTGCTGGACTTAACTATCCCATCCCCGCAGACGAACTCTCAATCTAACATAGAACACTAAAACACAATAAACATGTCCTGTCCAACTTTTATAGGAAGCATGCACCGCTCATATTATAGCAAATTTGATGGAACAGTCCCAGCTGCCGCTTGGCGCCACAAAGCATACGTGCAACAATAACTTCCTTAATTTTCTGAAAAGATGCAGGTTGCAACGTGTGTTTGCCTGTGCACCTCCCTGGCATTTTCTACCCTGCAAAACTAATTTAGGAAACAAAATCATTTAGCGCTGGTCAAGTCTACACTAATCCAGAAAAAATTATGTCAGCGCACTGAGTAAATATGTAGATGGTTAGCTAACTTATCTTAATCCTGAACTAAACCTGCAATATTCAATCGCTGCTTCATACATCTTTGGAACAGAATTAATACACATGTGAAAACAATAGTAATTCCATGGCAGATCCTTTTTTTTATGATTTATGTTCAAGTCAAAGGAAAAGATGAGGGCAAAAAATAGCATATACTGCTATCGTTCTCTTTTTAAGGTCCAAACCTCATCAGGTGATCACTCCAAAAACTGCAGCAATGCCATGTAGAGCTTCGACATGAGCCTAAACACTTGCCATAGACAGCTTGAAATAAATTGATATGTGAATACATTTGTCAAATTCATCTCGTCTCATGCAAATAAAAAAAATATTTTAACAACTCTCAGTCTAAAACATGGAAGACACAAATATGTAAAGTTTCAATACATCACCGAAACAGCGAATCCAAACCTGTTGTGGAGCTCCACCATCTTTTGAATTAGAGCTCAAGACCGATGCTTTTGTGTTATCTTGCATTAGCTTTAGCTCACTGGTCCTAGTGCCTGTCCAACCTGAACATGCTAACTATGGAGGCCGTCACCGGGGCACAGTATTAGTAATGTGTCGACCCCGCCCCCACTGACGACAATGGCGTCGTCATCCGTCGGAAGACTGTGCCGGAGAGCCGCGCAGCCATGGGCAGCGCCGTGCCTACCTCCACCACCGTGGCGACGACCTCTTGCAGGTGGTACATGCTCCTCCGCATCACCACCCCCAGCACCACCTGGATAGGCCATGGACGCATCAATTGGCCGACTGGCTGGCGTGAAGGGCGAGACCTCGCCAGTAACCATGACGACCTACCTGCTCCTCCCTATCTTTTCTGTTATAAGCCTCAATTTGTGTGTTGGATCTCGCTCTCGATCACGGCGTGTGTTTTAGACGGCAGGTAGGTTGATTTTGTGATCTAGCGTTGGTAGGTTTTTTGTGCTTTGAATGATATATACATGCGGTCATGCGGATGTCCATTCAATATTTCCATGTCATCCTGATCGTGTACGTCTCCCGTGCCTGCAGATATCGGTTCAGTTTCTCAAAATAATCCTGATTCTATACATCTACTACTCTTCCTTTTTAACTGGTCATGCGTAAGGCGCAGTTTCAATCGGCCAGATGTATGCAGATGTCGGTTCAGTTTTTCGTGAATCCTTATCGTGTACGACTCCAAGCACGTGCGGATATCAATTCAGTTCTTCTTTATCCTGTACTATACGTGCGTATAACACGCCCAGTTAATCTGATCCATTGGTTTTATAATGCTTAATCTCCACCTTTCTTCGTCTTGTGTTTTAATTATATAATAGATAGATAGATAGATCCTCCCTTTTCCATACATACAACAAACATACTGCCATACTGGAGTACCATCAACATCAAGAGATTACAAGATCTGTAAACTATGAAAATTACAAGGCTGCCTTAGAACCAATATCGATCAATGAAGCGGCTGGTAGCCATGTGGGTGCACGAGCCTCTTGACGCCGCGGCACATCCTGCCCAAGAAGAAGCAGCCGCCGCCGCCGCCGAGGCGCTTGGCCTTGGAGTCGTGGTGGTCGTGGTGGTGGGACGCGCCCACCTGGTAGTGCACCAGCCAGTCCTTGCAGTCGACGTCCATGGCGAAGTTGTCGAGATGGCGGGCGAGCACGCCGCGGTCGCCGTGACGGAAGAGCAGCTCCACCTTGAGGTTCTTGGCGTAGATGGTGGGATCGCCGGGGCAGGCCTCGACGGCCGCCCTGGCGACGGCTCGCGCGCGGTCGGCTCCCCCATTCTTGACCTCGAAGTTGATGAACATGCACCAGAAGTAGATCTCGCCGCCGCAGCCGTTTTCGTCCTCGGCGCCCTCGTATACGCGGCGACCCCACTTGAGGAAGAGGCCCCGGGCGGCGGTGACGTCGCCGTCGTGAAGCTCCATGGCGATCCACGCCTTGTAGATGGAGGCGTAGTCGGCGACCCTGCCGCACCTGAGGGCGCTGCGCAGGAGGAGGCGCGCCTCCTTGGTGTCGCCGTCGGCCCGGTACATCTCCAGCGCCTGCTCGTACCACCGCAGGGCGTAGCCACGGTCGGGGTAGGCCGCGTCCAGCATGTCATAGGCGCTGCGCCGGCGATCGACCGCGCTAGTGAAATGCTAGGTTGGTGCGAAATATTTCGGTACACCTCTTGAGACCCACCCATTAGTGACTGTGCCTGACGCAATGATTTCTTCTTTTGAAGAGGAAAGGGTTTCAGTAGAGAAGATGGAAGTGGAACTTTTGAATATCTTATTACAAGGCAGAAGGTATTAAACTCATGGTTAAAATATATTAGTATTTTCCATCCATGTTGTGTGCCTCATGCCACTGTGAAGAATGCGGATCCACAAGTCATATTAATTACCAATGTAAGCATCACATTAACCCCACAATAGCATCTCGTAATAGAGATGAGTTAAAAAGCTATGTTGATATATATGAATGTTTTAGAAATTGTGCTGGTTGTTTCGAGTTACTAGTTCGTATGAACAATATTAAGGAAAAAATTGAAGGACTCGATGAATTCTATAAATTTATATACCATATCTACTCTTATTATAAGAATAACTTTACTGATAATGCATTAGTGATCACTGCTCGTGAGTGGATTTCAACCGCCATGGGAGATTCTACCCTTTTGCAGGACTCAATGAAGAAAGAAGAAGAGTATGTACACCATTGCAAACATAGTGATGTTGTTGAACATATTGGTGAAGCGGTGGTACTTGATATTGCGTCTTCTCAACCGATTGAAAGTGAGCCCAAAGATAAAACCATCACGGAGCTAGGAGCTATTTACGTTGGTACGCTTGAAGAGAAGCCACAGGATGAAAAATAGGATCATGAAGGTAAGGTTGACAAAGAGAGGTATGCTACACATAATAATTTTGTTGATGATGTCTCTCTATCTATTACTAGTTCTTATAATTTTCAAATGATTGATAATTGTTCTGAGGAGGCCTCGTTCCTAGCAACTGGTTTTGGGAATTTTGGTGATGAGCTATAAATAGAATCTTTCTATGAATCTTGTGATGCTAACAATATGCATGAGTTTCCAATGGAAGAGAATGAAGCTCCTACTCCATAGGAAGCACATTTCAAAGAACTAATGAATGATGATGATATGGAGGTAAGAGAGATGTATTGTCATGTAGTTCATGTTTCCCGCAACTTGTGTTCTTCATATACAATAATGTTTCCTCATTGTATGACCGTTGGGAATTTTGTTTTTCAATGTTCTAGCTCATACCTATAACGAATCTGTAATGTCCTATGAAAATGGTGATTCCACTAGTGAGGTATTAGAGTATGTACTTTATGAAGGTGCTCATGAGCTGCTTGCAGAAATCATGGTCGTATAGCCAGTGAGAATGATGGTTCTTTACAGTTCACACATGCAACCTTTCATTATATTGCTAACTATTTCCAAGAACATCTTAGTGATAATATGTGTGTGATAAAGAGTGAGGAACTAGTCCCTGAAACTAATCATTTACAGGAGTCACAAGATGAAATTGTGGAAAAGGAGGAACGTGAAGAGGATTAAAGTGATCACTTGCTCACACTTCCTATTCATAACTTTGATTATATCATGGATACTAATATGCAGGGATTAGAAGAGCAAATCGTGGATGATACATTTGTTGATGATGCTTCTTCTCAGAGTGGATCAATCACTCTAGAACTGATGTACTTGCTAGCAAGGGTGATGAGCTAGAGGAGAGGGACACTTCTGGATTTTTCCCAATTTCTAAAGATGAGTATTATGAAGAGTTTCCCATCATAGTCCAATAAAGGAAGAGTACTATGAACTATACCCCTATGATGCTAGCCAAGGTAAAACCATTGAGTTTATATGTAAATATGTAATGATCTTGTTAAAGTTATCTAGGGAGGTATGCACATCACACTTGGTGCATCCATCATCATCTGGACACAAGAACTTATTTATCTACAAGATTCTCCACCGCAAGCGGGTGGGAAATCGAAAAAACTATAATTGTAAGTGCTCCAAACCTCTACTTGATGCAAGAATAAATAATTCTATAGTTTATATCTGTTGAGTACTATTGGATCAAATAAGTCTGGCTACTTGGTTTTAAGAAAGCGCTTCCCGGGAGGCAACCCTGAAGTCTGTAGATGTCTTTCTCAGATTTGTGTCTTGAGTTTAGTTGCATTCATTTTGCATGGGCACTTTGTATTTTTGCATGTATTTCTATTAGAGTTGGTTTGGGAATAGTTTTCAAAAGGTAGAATTTACTTGTTTCTCTAATCATGTGTTGTATTATTTACTAAGATTCTCTAAAAATTATGTATGTGCCCATTTGGTATAGTTGACTAATAATTTAAGCTAAAGGAAAAATTCGCAAATATAATACAAGCCTTGCAAAGGGTTACTGAAAGTTTGGAGACCACAAGTACGGGGGGTGTCGCCATTACATCCGACCGTACCACCTCTCGAAAACTCAGAGAGAAAGTCAGAGATTTTTCCAGGATAAATCCGAGATTTTAACGACTGTCTATACGAAGGTGTAAGGGTATATTGCCCCTGTGTGTGGTTTTGGTAATTAGTAACAACCCCTATGGACTAATGTTTTCATTGAGTTTATGGATGTCATGAAGATAAAAGATATACCTTGAGTATTGGCATCAAGTCATCGATTTGAAGACATATATGTGATATGATCAAGAAGAAGAAATGAAGAAGGAGTTATTATGTGGAGCTCAATATTTTACATGCTCTAGCTTATGTGATCAGCAATGAATGATCAATATCTTGAGTGCTTGATTCCAAGTGAAGAATTCAAGTTATGGATCATCTTGTCCACTTTAGAAACTTATATACATGAGAGCGTTAATCCATCATCTTGATATCCTTGTTCTTTGCCAACCATCTTCTTATTCTTTTGATTTTAGTGGTGTTGGTAAAGAAGATTTATGAGTGCTTGGTTTATTTTTATCTTCATGCACTCATATCTCGTATGGTTGGACTCAAGTTGTTCTTGATAAGCATATTGTCATTATTTTGTTTGTGTTCTAAATGATATACAGGGAGGGAGGATTCCATGTTTGTGCATATTGTATTCAAATGCAAACATTCTAAATTATGCACGAACCTTGGGAAGCTTCCTTATTTCATTTAGAGCACTATATCTCTCTTATCATGACATCTTTGTTTGTCCGATTTGATCTTTGATTGCTTGCTTTATTTGTTAAAGCTTTCTTCACCATGTTATCCTTGTGCAATCTTTGATCCTCAATATAGTTTGACTTTCTTCAAGTATTCGTCATTGGATATGTGCATTTGATTCCACTCAAATCATGAGAAGTGCACACCTTGGGGAGGAACTCACATTATATTGGCTTTCTAAATTTTTCAACCATTTTGGCACTTGATGCCAATGGGGGAGAAGTTTAGAGGGTTTAGGGGAATGGTTTTGTACTTAAGTTTGTTTTGTGCTTAAGTGTTTTGCCTCTAATGCATTCCATATTTATATGTCTTGCATGGTTGTCTATATATATATATATATATATATATATATATATATATATATATATATATATATATATATATATATATATATATATATATATATATAGTGGAAACTGTCTCAAAGGTTAATCTTGACAATGTATGCAACATTGTGGGGGAGTTGGTTCTATGTATGTTGGTTCTACTCACATCCCTTGCATTAGTTGTAGTTGTGTGAGTAGAGCTGGTTTTGATATGGACTAGTAGCTTCCTGTTACTTGACCATATCAAATACAACCTCTTGTATACAACTTATTTTCGGATAAGTTGCATACTTGTTTCTAATATTCATTATATAAACCCTCTTATTGTGGTTGTCATCAATTACCAAAATGGGGGAGATTGTAAGGGTACATTGCCCCTATGTGTGGTTTTGGTAAGTAGTGACAACCCCTATGGACTAATGTTTTCATTGAGTTTATATGAAGGAATATTCCATAGGTACTACTTGTATTCCATGTGTTGGATTCAAGTATGGATGCCATGAAGATAGAAGATATACCTTGAGTATTGGCATCAAGATCATCGATTTGAAGACATATATGTGATATGATCAAGAAGAAGAAATGAAGAAGGAGTTCTTATGTGGAGCTCAATATATTCCATGCTCTAGCTTATGTGATAAGCAATGAATGATCAAGATCTTGAGTGATTGATTCCCAAGTGAAGAATTCAAGTTATGGATCTAAGTCGGTGTCATGATAGTCTCATGAGTTGAGCTATGGATTGCCTAAGATTAGAGCATGCAAACAAATGAATAATTCTTTTTGCACCTCAAGATAGTGTGATAGATCATGATAAGATACAAGGTTGACCAATACAAAGAGTGAAGAACAGATTCAAGATTGGTCAACACATGAAGCATGAAGAATGTGCCACGAGAAGTCATGTGGTATGATAAGCCGTGTCAATTATGCTTTATGAACTAACCCATCATATATGTTCCCTTGTGTTGTGTATGTGGGTTAGGTCTCTTTCCATGGGCATGCATCAAACACTAGTAGGAAAACCCTTATAGGCGAAGCTTAGTTCTGTGGCGCACCGTTTTTGGTGCGCCACAGAAACTTATTTTGTGGCGCACGAAGCTCGGTGCGCCACAGAAATAGCTTAATTTTGTGGCGCACTGCTAAACATGCGCCACAAAAACTTGGTGGGCCCCACACCCTGTCACCCCCAATCATTGGTTTTACAATTTCTATGGCGCACAAACCTCGGTGCGCCACAGAAATTACTTCTTCGTGGCGCACGGCGACAGGTGCGCCACAAAAATAAGGTATTCCGTGGCGCACCGTATTCCGTGCGCCACGTAAATAAGTTATTCTCGTGGCGCACCGCGGTCGGTGCGCCACAGAAATAAGCTATTCTCGTGGCGCACCGTGGTTGGTGCGCCACGGAATTAGCGAACCAGATCTACAAAAGTGAGCAACCTCCCACCTACCACACTACACAAGCCATTCTTCTTCCTCCATCTAGCTCGTCCCCCCTTCTCTCTCATACCATTTTGACTCCACTTTTCACTTGCTTGGGTATTTATTACACTTACTTTGGTTGATACTTAATTGGAGTTGAGGAGAAGGCTCTCCATACTCTCTCCTCCTCTCGAAGTCATCGATCGCGGTCTCGTCTTGGTATCGAATCTAGAAGGTGAGTAGTTGGAGGAGACATACATATGCTTGGAGGAGACATGCATATGCTTGTAGATCTTGTGTGGCCGTCGTGTGTATGGATGCTTGTTGCAGGTGAAGCGCTTGTGTGTGTGCCGGTGTGTGGTGCATGGATGTTTGCCGAAATGTTGATTCATTTCCGTTTCGGCAAGTTTTGCACTACCCATATGTCCTACTTTGAGGAGAGGTCATGCCGAATTTTTCCACTCCATGTAATACCTTGAGGAGAGGTACGGCCCATGCATGTGTGTGCATTTGGTGCGGTTCTAATTTCCTGTTCTATGTATACCATTTGCAGGCAAGCATGGTCCTCTCGATGAGTTCCGCTCGAATCTCTAGATACAAGATAGACGCGAAGGAGGACATGATTCGGAACAATAGGCGCCAGATAAGATGTCCGTGTCGATCATGCAAACTCGAGCGCTGGATCAACCCTGATTCCGGACAACCGGAGGAGCACCCGCCGAGGCGCGGTTTCATGCAAGACAACCAGGCGCGGCCGGCCCCATCAAATGGTGCGCATGAAGACCATGTCGAGCGAGACGACTATCATCATGAAGAAGACTATCATCATGCCGACGGGGACTATCATCATGAAGAAGAAGTCGACGGAGAAGATCATCATGAAGAAGAAGATGCCGGCGGAGAACATCATCATGATGAAGAAGAAGATTCCGGCGCGACCACGCTAATTTCGGCCTTGCGGGACTCTCATGTTCAAGATCTGCTCCTCCAGGAGACGAGCAACGATAGAGTTGCAGCTAGAGAGAGAGCCAAGCTGTCGCAAATGGAGAAAGACGGGATGACTCCGATCTTTCCTGGGTGTCGTCCGCAGGATACGCGCTTGCATGTAACGCTTGATTACCCGCGGATGAAGACGCAGAACAAGTGGACCGATTCCAGCTTCAAGAAGAGCTTAAAATTCTGGCACGATCGTCTCCCGGAGGGGAACACATTGCCAAGTAGTACCGAGGAGGCCAAGAAAGTCGTGTGTCCCCTTGACCTACCGCACGAAAAATACCACGCCTGCATTAATGATTGTGTGATTTATAGGTGCGAGTACAAGGACAGAACCACATGTCCGGTGTGTGGCCACTGACGGTACAAGGTTGGGAACAAGAAGGTACCTCGAAAGGTGGTATGGTACTTTCCTATCACTCCCCGTCCGCAGCGGTATTTCGTGGACCCTAAGGAAGCAAAGCTCATGCAATGGCACGAGGAAAGGCGAGAAGCCCGAAGAAGATCCGGAGATGGGCTATATGCCGACACACCCTTCGGACGCCGGACAGCTGGCAAGCATTGGACATCGCCTTCCCTAGGTTCAGGGGCGACGCAAGGAACATCAGGCTGGGTATGAGCACCGATGGACTCAATCCGTTCGGCAACCAGAGTAGCACGCATAGCACCTGGCCTGTGTTTGTATGGCCTTACAACCTACCCCGTGGTTGTGCACCAAGCAAAGGTACATACACCCGAGTATTCTCATTCAGGGCCGAAACAACCAGGTGTCGACATGCATTTGTATCTCGGGCTGCTGAAAGAGGAGTTAGACACGTTGTGGAAGACGCCACCCCGTACGTGGGACGCCTACACTAGAACTTATTTCGATATGAGAGCCGCGTTGATCACGACGGTCACGGACTATCCTGGTTACGCATATGTATCCGCCTGGTGGGCCACGGATTCAACGGCTGTGTGAAGTGCATGGACGATACCCCGCATCTACAACTACCAAGGGATCCCGGGTCCTCGAAAACCGTCTACCCAGTGTGCTCGAAGGTGGCTTCGCTTGGATCACCCGTGGAGAAAACGCGGTGATCTGTTCAATGGTAAAGATGAGCCCGATGGACCCCCACGCCCGAGGAGCGGCGCAGAAATCGATGATCTTCTGAAAAATTGGAAGGAGTGCCCAGCGCCGGGAAAGAAGCGACCGAAGCCATGAGCCGCTGCTCGGTGTATGGAAAGCGAGGTCTGTTTTCCACGACTTGGAGTACTCGGAAGGTCCTCCACACGCCCCACAGCCTCGATGTCATGCACATTACGAAGAACGTTACCGAGAGTCCGCTTGGCACTCTTTGCAACTCGGAGAAGTCCAAGGATGGACCGAAAGCAAGATACGATCTTAAACATTTTGGCATCGTGAAAGATCTTCAAGCCCCGATACCGACGATGATGATGATGATGATGATGATGATGATCGACGGAAGGGACTCAACGTCTCCGTAAAAGGGCTAAGAAGAACGCGGTGCAGCCTTCCCGCTGCTCGCTTCACAACGAGTCCGGGAGGAGCTCGAGCAAGCTTTTCAGGTGCCTCCTAGGAGTGAAAGTTCCTCACGGTTACTCGGGGAATATAAGCAGATATCTGGACGTAGCGAAGAAGAGGTTCACCGGGATGAAGTCTCACGATTGCCACGTGCTAATGACGCAGATACTTCCCGTTGCGATCCGAGGCATAATGGACGAGCACGTCCGTGATACGCTGTTTGGCCTATGCAACTTTTTTGACGTTATCACCAGGAAGTCGATCGGCGTGAGGCAGCTCAAGATGCTACAGGATGAGATCGTGGTGATACTATGTGAGCTCGAGATTTACTTCCCGCCCGCATTCTCGTGATATATGCGTCCATCTCCTTCTCCATGTCGTTGAAGACATCAAGCAGCTCGGCCCAACGTTCCTCCACAACATGATGCCTTTCGAAAGGCAGTAACGGTGTCATGAAAGGATACGTTCGCAATAGGGCCCGTCCGCACGCAAGCATGGCCAAGGGGTTTCTAACCTACGAGTGCATCTCCTTCTCGCCAGAATTATCTAAGCACCGAGGATGACGAGGATCATGTTGGTCTACCACCCGAGACGCACCTCGGGAGGCTCGCCGGAGCCTGGTCACCGCGAGGGCTACCGCTCAGTCCATGTCGGCATTGAAAATCGACGCGACGACTTTGACAGTGGCTCACCGGGTCGCGCTACAACACTTAAAACTGACCGAACCTTTCGTGCAAGAGCACAAAAGCATGGTCGAGCAGAATTACATCGATATGGGCCGGCCGAGGAAGATGGGAGACGTAACCAAAAAGCACAACTCCAGCTTCACGCGTTGGTTCAAGCAAACTCAACCGGTTGAAGCACGGAGAAATACGCCTTCTACCGAAGATGAAAAACTCATATACACCTTATCACAGGGACCCGCGCATAACGTAAGGACCTATCAGTGGGTACGACATCAACGGTTACAGTATTCTACACCGAGGAAAAGGACAGAAATAGTGAAAATCAAAACTCAGGAGTAACTATGCTCGTCATACGCCGATGACGAGACTAATGTCAAGGAAAGATTTTTTGGAAGGATCGAGGAGATATGGGAGCTCAATTACTGTGGAGAGACGGTGCCAATGTTTCGTGTGAGATGGGCCAAGAAGGTCGAAAAAGAAGGCCGATATTTCACAACCATGGTTATACCCGATGCAAAATCGAAGAACGCATCCGCGAAAAATGAGCCATGGGTACTCGGTAGCCAAGTTGACCAATGCTTCTTCATCACCGATCCGTCGAGGCCTAGCCGTGTTGTCGTGAGGAGGGGCAAGAGGAGCATCATAGGAATGCAAGGAGACGCCAACGAGGAAGACTTGGACAAGAACGGTGACCCGAAGATGGAGGAGGAATTCGACAGGCACTTCGACATGCCTACTACTAGTAAAGTAAGAAGGAAGACCTCCCTACCCTCTAAAGGTTGTCCATTCACGCGAAGAAATCTCAAGGTGGCCGGTATAAAGTATTCAACCGCCAACAACCGAAAGGGCAAGAAGATTGCGAAGAGACGCTAGAGCTCGGAGCCGGGACGAAGAAGATCTTTTTTGGTGTATGTGTGTGTGACAAGTACATGCATGTGTGTGTGAGAGAGACAAGAACATGTGTGTGTGAGACAAGTAATTTGTAATTGAAAATCTCTAGTAATTATTATTAAATGTTGTGTTGTTTCTTGAAAATGTAACAAAAACATTTTTAAAAAGGAAAAAAGTAGGGGCAACCAGGGTTCGAACCTCGGGTTACCCAAGCCTACCAGTAGGCTAACCATCGGGCTAATGCCGTGTTTCGACGTAACACAGCATTAGCCCAGCTTTGTTTACTAAGTCGTAGCTTCGTGGCGCACCTAGTACCGCATGCGCCATAGAATTCCTTAATTCCGTGGCGCATGTCCCGCTTGGTGCGCCACGGAATTAAGGAATTCTATGGCGCATGCACAACTAGGTGCGCCTACGTAATTTATCGACTTGGTGAAATGAGCGGTTCGCTCTTCCCCCATCTCTCTTCCCCATTCGTATCCGCGTGACGAACCCTAGCTTCCACCGCCGCCTAGCACTCGCCACCGCCGCCTAGCACCACCGAGCAGGAGGAAGAGGAGGAGGAGGAGGACCACCCCACCCACGCCTGCGAGCAGGAGGAGGAGGACCACCCCGCACACGCCGCGAGCAGGAGGAGGAGGACCACTCCCGCCGCGCCGCGAGCAGCAGGAGGAGGAGGAGGAGGACCATCGCCCGCGCTCGCCATCACCGCCTAGCGCCGCCGTCGGTGAGATCCCTCCCTCTCCCCCGTGCCTCCCTCCCTCTCCCTTGTGCCTCCCTCCCTCTCCCCCGTGCCCCGGCCCCTCCCTCTCCCCTCGTGCCCCGGCCCCTCCCTCGCCTCTCAATTTGGTTCTCAATTTGCTTAATTTCTTGCCGGTGATGTAGTTAATTTTGATTGAGCAATTGACAATGTTGCATATACATATAGTCAAATAGAATTTTGATGGTCGAGTATGAATTTTGATGTAGTGCTGCTATAGCTTATGTGGACATTCAATTTATGAATTTTGATGTGTTAGTCAAATAGAAATTTGATGGTCAAGTATGAATTTTGATTTAGACGAGATGATAAGAATTTTGAAAATGTTTAAAAGAGGGTTAACAGAGAGTCAAGATGAATTACCGGAACTATTTATTGATGAACTATGTATTCATAATGATTCAATTTGTTTGCATAGAATGAATGGCCGGATGCCAAGTAATTGTTGGTAAATATCCATTATAATCTGAATCTTAGTAGATTATGATGATTAATGCTTTGGTTGTGGTTTAATAGCTTGGTGATGCTAGGGGCCACTTCCCAAACCTATGAATGCCTATGATCCTATAGCACCCCAATTTTGCTTCCCCCAAATAATGCATTGGATGATGCTTTCATGAATATATTGGCAGTAGCTACTGGTCACATGTCATGATATACCGTTACTGCTTGGGGTTTCAAGATAATAATGCTACTAGTACATGAAATGCTGCTTGTTTGAATTTAGAGATAAAAAAGCTACCGCCTACTATTTGAATGAACAAGCTACAACCTACTATTTGGGAATAAAAATAAAAATGAACAAGCTAATGTTGTTGTTGTTTCTCTGTCTCGTAAATGATGCTCATGCTCACATGTTGGCAGTAGCTACCGGTTGGCTTGCTCTTGGTTATGAAGAAGCATATACTGCCTTTTTAAATTTAAGCTTGTATTCTTGGTTATGAAGAAGCATATACTCGCCTTTTTAAATTTAAGTAATTATCTACCAAAAATTTAAGTAATTATGAGTAATAGCATTTTCATTTGAAGACACTAGCATTTCCATATGATGCTCAAGCTTCGCTATTTAATTATCTCTGGAATTTTATATGTTGATGTTCTTTATTGCTACCGCTAGCTAGGATTTGTTAGGTTTTTTAATACAAATGAAAAAATGAACAAGCTAATCATGAAATGATACTCGCCTAGTTGATTTTGAATGAAATGCTATCGCCTACTATTGAAGTCATTTTTCTAAGTCATTAGCTACCGCCTTGGCTGCACTAAATATGCTAACAGCTTGGTTAAAAAGATGCTCCAGTGTTTGTTGTAGTGCTCCGGTGATTGCTCCAGGTTTTGTTTGATGTATTGTAGATTCTCCAGGTTAATTTGTTGTAGATGCTCCAGGTTAATAATATTTGTTGTATTGATGCTCTAGGTTAATAATGCCACCTGTATTGATGCACCAGGTTTTGTTTGATGTATTGTAGATGCTTCGTAGTTAATTTGCTCCAAAGCAATATATGTCCAGGTTTTCTCGGTTTATGGTGGATATGGTGGATATATGGTGTATATGGTGGATATTTTTGCAGGGATTTCATTGAGTTGCCCATTTCTCCCGAAGCGTTGATTAACTTCCGTTTCGGTTGAGAAATGGGCACTCCTACGTAGAAAAATTAGCAAAAGTCATGCCGAATTTTCTCGGTTGACTTTTGTACTAACTTGTTGCCTCTTTTTAATGAAGTGCAAATAAACATGTCGGGCAACACTTCTAAGCCCAGGAGCCGAACGATGAAGCGAGAGAGGCCAACAAGGACTTCGGGAGGGCTACGAGCAGCCCCGGAAGGCCGCCGCCGAGTCGCCCGACGATGAGGAAGAGGGCCGGGACGCCGCCTCCGAGGGAGAGGGCCGGGACACCGCCTCCGAGGGAGAGGGCCGGGGGCCGCCGCCGACACCGGCGACGATGACGATACCCGGGACGACGCCGCCCAGCACCGGTGAAGAGACGGCCGGTGAAGAGAACGCGGCCAACCGCACGGAAGGTGATAGCGGCGGCAACCCTCAGGAGGGTAAGAAGAAGAGGACGGCGAGGAGGGCAAGGAGGGATCGGAGGCCGCAAGTGCTCGCCAACGTCACCGATCATTTCACTGGTAGTCTCCCGAAAGTGGCCTACCCTTGGAGCCTTCGTGGGTTGCCAAAGGGTACGGCATGCAACTAGGGTGCATCGTCCGTGAAACCGTGCCGATCCTAACTCAGGACCTCGAAGCAAGGAGAACGAGGCTATCGCCCAATCCCTCCTCCGAAGCTTCACCAACGATACACGTTCCCGGAGCCGTTAAACAAGAAGGTGGACTCTTTAGCTCTCACGAAGATGAGCACCGCCTTGAGCAGCTGGAAGAACCGGCCGAAGGGAAAGATCGAGGCCGGTGAAAGCCGGGAGAGGATAAGTAGCAAAGACCCGTCGCTCTCCTTAGAAGACTTTAATGCATTCAAGTCTTACTTACAGAGTGACGCCGTTAAAAATGGACCGCCCGGGGAAGAAAATGCGGGATTTGAACTTAGGGACCCACCATTGCGGAAGCGGCGGTTACCGAGGAAAACAGCCCACTTGGGACAAGGAGGATGCCGAGATGGTACGTCCTGGGAAAGAAAACCCCGGCACAAAATCCAGGATGAACAGGTTAGGAACTTTGTCCGGTCCCGCTACTACTTAGACTCGGAAGACGGGGAATTTATTACGGATCACGAAGACGTGAAGGGTTTCGAGAAGTACCTGGTAAGGATAGTTCTATATTATTTCGCTCATCTTATTAGGCAATGAAGCCAAATGGGCTAACCTTAAGTTCCTTTGTCTAAAGGATGAAGAGTTGACGAAGGCTGGCCCGTCGTCCCGTGGGTCGACTGAACCGTGGGACACGCCTTTCAACAGTGGCGATGAACAAGTACAAGGAGAGGGAGCCGTACAAGCCACCGACGTCGGCTGGCCGTGTGTCCGGCTTTGGCACAAGTATGAAGCTATCCGAGTACTACGGATCGGATGCCAAGACGAGAAAGTTGGAGAGGAGGTCATCGGCTAAGGATAAATCCGAGGTTCAGGAGCTGAAGAAGAAGGTGGAGTCACTAGAGAAGCTGGTGGCCGAAAAGCCTCGTGGAGAACACGGAGATGATGAACAAGTTATTGGACGAGAAGATCCGGCGATCATCCCCCCGGGTTGATTGAGGGGTTAGCTGCTTGGAATGCGGGAGGTCAAGTGGGGCCGATACATGAGCCCAGCCTTAGCGGCAGCAACTCAAGCTTCCACGTGTCGCCGACGGTGCCGCTCCACCTCGACGCCGGCGTCGGGGCTCCACTCGTACGCCGCCGCAGCTCCAACCGCCGCCGCAGCTCCAACCGGTCGCATCGACGCCCCTAACCGCCGCCCTTGTATCGACAAGAGCCGAGATCGACGCCATCAAGGAGGTAAACTCATTAGTTACTCCTTCGCGTCATCTTCTTTAACTATATATGCCTTTCGTGATCGCCATCTCACGATGCCCAACATGGCGCCCGACTCAGGATGAACAATGCATACTTCTGCAAACGGTGGAGCCCGGCGGCGAGTTGGTGGAAGTTGCTAGCGGCTTTGTCATGGCTTCCGCGTTATGCACGGCGCTACATTGACGGAAGACGTGGCGAAGGTCAAGTTGGTAATGGTAGTGCCGGAGTACCGCTACGCCATCCCCCCCTTTCAACCTCCGGGCACAGAAGAAGGCGAGGTTTTGTCCCTTGGGGATTGCACCTCATGGCTTATGAAATGGCCGAAGAACCAGCATTCGTCTGGGGGGGGTCTTCCGAGTTGTAAGAGAAGCACCGGCGCCACCTCCCCTATCATCCGGCCCAAGATCGCCAACGCCGACGACACCCTTAAGGAAACGGCGGCCGCCGCCCCCACTACCCTCGAAGGAACCGACGGTCGCCGCCGCCACCCGGAAGGAACCGACGATCGCCGTCACCACCGCACGCCACAAACAGCTTGTTGGGAGCGCTACCGCAACGACCGCCTACTAGACGCACGGTACGCCAAGCGGCGGCATCGCAACCGCCACCACCTAAGGTCCAGGACATGGCGCCACTTGATGGCAATGATGTAGATGATGATGATGACATCGATGCCTACATCAACACCGGCGCCCGCAGCCAAGATATGTACATGCCTCCTATGGATGAACAAGCCTTCCGCACACACGGCGATCAACTTAGTCGTCCCCTACAGCCACGAAGCAGCGCCTGGTCTTCACGGGTCTTTCTCAAGACACTCCTCCGGAGGCCGGCAATCCAGCTCAAGTCAAGCTCGCTACCGTTTTCAGCCCTAACACGCTGCATAAGACGATCATCGGGGATCCACCCAAATCAACCCCAAGCAACCTCGTAAGCACCACCAAGCACCGAAGCACCACCATCAGCACCACAAGCACCCCCGAGAGGTCAAGTGAAGAAGGGAAGGAAGAGAGGAGCCAAGAAGGGCGCATCTTCGAGCCAGCTCGCTCCTAAGAGGATCCGGGCCGACGACATGGTACCACCTACACCGGATGGCTTGCCCCGGTGTCATGAAGTCGGTAAACCTATACCGCCTCCTGACATGGAACACCTCGCAAGTGGACAAATGCTCCCTTTGCAAGCACTCTATTCATTATCAAGAGAGCGTCCTTCTTAAAGAAAAGGATCCAAATTACCCGGTGTTCTCGGTCAAGGTGCCGTCCAACCAGTAACTTCGTCAATGAAGACCCCGCGGATATCTTCTTCATAGCGTTCGAGGACGTCTTCAATCTATTTCACTCGAAACGGCTCGACTATAACTTGGTCCGCCTATACGCGATTAATCTTCAGATGAAGATCAACGAGAGAGACTCCCGCCACATCGCGGTAGCGGATCCCTACTACATGCGCGATAGCCAGCCTCCAGGACGGCTCAAGGACACGGACCAAGGCGGTGCGGTACCTCCGTAACTTCATGCTCATGCACAAAGAGAGCAACACCATTCTTCCGCCTCGTCTTTCCCGAGTAAGTACACATCCGCTCACGGCCGTC
>NC_061508.1:257094341-257127779 GCF_022539505.1 Lolium rigidum | reverse complement strand
AACTTTTCTGATTTTTTCATCAAATTGTAGAAGGGCAAAGCTTTTTCCCCTAGCTTAGTGATTGATGGCGTGTATTTCACACGTTCGTTGGGCAACCCCAAGAGGAAGGTATGATGCGCACAGCAGCAAGTTTTCCCTCAGAAAGAAACCAAGGTTTATCGAACCAGGAGGAGCCAAGAAGCACGTTGAAGGTTGATGGCGGCGGGATGTAGTGCGGCGCAACACCGGGGATTCCGGCGCCAACGTGGAACCTGCACAACACAACCAAAGTACTTTGCCCCAACGAAACGAGTGAGGTTGTCAATCTCACCGGCTTGCTGTAACAAAGAATTAACCGTATTGTGTGGAAGATGATTGTTTGCGGAGAAAATAGTAAAACAAGTATTGCAAGCAGATTTGTATTTCAGTATTAAAAGAATGGACCGGGGTCCACAGTTCACTAGAGGTGTCTCTCCCATAAGATAAAAGCTTGTTGGGTGAACAAATTACAGTCGGGCAATTGACAAATAGAGAGGACATAACAATGCACATACATGTCATGATAAGTATAGTGAGATTTAATTGGGCATTACGACAAAGTACATAGACCGCCATCCAATCGCATCTATGCCTAAAAAGTCCACCTTCAGGTTATCATCCGAACCCCTTCCAAGTATTAAGTTGCAAAGCAACGGACAATTGCATTAAGTATGGTGCGTAATGTAATCAACAACTACATCCTCGGACATAGCGCCAATGTTTTATCCCTAGTGGCAACAGACACAACACAACCTTAGAACTTTCCGTCATCGTCCCGTGTGTCAATGCGGGCATGAACCCACTATTGAGCATAAATACTCCCTCTTGGAGTTAAAAGCAAAAACTTGGCCAGAGCCTCTACTAGTAACGGAGAGCATGCAAGACCATAAACAACACATATGTAATAACTTGATAATTAACATAACATGGTATTCTCTATCCATCGGATCCCGACAAACACAACATAGAGTATTACAGATAGATGATCTTGATCATGTTAGGCAGCTCACAAGATCCAACAATGAAGCACAATGAGGAGAAGACAACCATCTAGCTACCGCTATGGACCCATAGTCCAGGGGTGAACTACTCACTCATCACTCCGGAGGCGACCATGGCGGTGTAGAGTCCTCCGGGAGATGAATCCCCTCTCCGGCAGGGTGCCGGAGGAGATCTCCGAATCCCCCGAGATGGGATCGGCGGCGGCGGCGTCTCGGTAAGGTTTTCCGTATCGTGGTTTTTTGCCTCGGGGGTTTCGCGACGGAGGCTTTAAGTAGGCGGAAGGGCGAGTCGGGGGCTGACGAGGGGCCCACACCACGGGCGGCGCGGGCCCCCCCTTGGCCGCGCCGCCATGTGGTTTGGCCACCTCGTGGCCCCACTTCGTATGCTCTTCGGTCTTCTGGAAGGTTCGTGGCGAAATAGGCCCCTGGGTCTTCGTTTCGTCTAATTCCGAGAATATTTTGTTACTAGGATTTCTGAAACCAAAAACAGCGAGAAAACAAGAATCGGCACTTCGGCATCTTGTTAATAGGTTAGTTCCGGAAAATGCACGAATATGACATAAAGTGTGCATAAAACATGTAGGTATCATCAATAATATGGCATAGAACATAAGAAATTATCGATACGTCGGAGACGTATCAAGCATCCCCAAGCTTAGTTCTCGCTCGTCCCGAGCGGGTAAAACGATAACAAAGATAATTTCGAAGTGATATGCCATCATAACCTTGATCATACTATTTGTAAACATATGTAGTGGATGCAGCGATCAAAACAATGGTAATGACATGAGTAAACAAGTGAATCATAAAGCAAAGACTTTTCATGAATAGTACTTCAAGACAAGTATTAATAAGTCTTGCATAAGAGTTAACTCATAAAGCAATAAATCAAAGTAAAGGTATTGAAGCAACACAAAGGAAGATTAAGTTTCAGCGGTTGCTTTCAACTTGTAACATGTATATCTCATGGATAATTGTCAACATAGAGTAATATAACAAGTACAATATGCAAGTATGTAGGAATCAATGCACAGTTCACACAAGTGTTTGCTTCTTGAGGTGGAGAGAGATAGGTGAACTGACTCAACATAAAAGTAAAAGAATGGTCCTTCAAAGAGGAAAGCATCGATTGCTATATTTGTGCTAGAGCTTTTATTTTGAAAACATGAAACAATTTTGTCAACGGTAGTAATAAAGCATATGAGTTATGTAAATTATATCTTACAAGTTGCAAGCCTCATGCATAGTATACTAATAGTGCCCGCACCTTGTCCTAATTAGCTTGGACTACCGGATCTTTGCAATGCACATGTTTTAACCAAGTGTCACAATGGGGTACCTCCATGCCGCCTGTACAAAGGTCTAAGGAGAAAGCTCGCATTTTGGATTTCTCGCTTTTGATTATTCTGAACTTAGACATCCATACCGGGACAACATGGACAACAGATAATGGACTCCTCTTTAATGCATAAGCATGTGACAACAATTATTATTCTCATATGAGATTGAGGATATGTGTCCAAGACTAAAACTTCCACCATGAATCATGGCTTTAGTTAGCGGCCCAATGTTCTTCTCTAACAATATGCATGCTCCAACCATAAAGGTGGTAGATCTCTCTTACTTCAGACAAGACGGACATGCATAGCAACTCACATGATATTCAACAAAGAATAGTTGATGGCGTCCCCGAAGCATGGTTATCGCACAACAAGCAACTTAATAAGAGATAAAGTGCATAAGTACATATTCAATACCACAATAGTTTTTAAGCTATTTGTCCCATGAGCTATATATTGTAAAGGTGAATGATGGAATTTTAAAGGTAGCACTCAAGCAATTTACTTTGGAATGGCGGATAAATACCATGTAGTAGGTAGGTATGGTGGACACAAATGGCATAGTGGTTGGCTCAAGGATTTTGGATGCATGAGAAGTGTTCCCTCTCGATACAAGGTTTAGGCTAGCAAGGTTATTTGAAACAAACACAAGGATGAACGGTACAGCAAAACTCACATAAAAGACATATTGTAAACATTATAAGACTCCATACTGTCTTCCTTGTTGTTCAAAACTCAATACTAGATGTTATCTAGACTCTAGAGAAACCAAATATGCAAACCAAATTAGCAAGCTCTAAGTATTTCTTCATTAATGGGTGCAAAGTATATGATGCAAGAGCTTAAACATGAGCACAACAATTGCCAAGCATCATATTATCCAAGACATTTTAGAATTACTACATGTAGCATTTTCCAATTCCAACCATATAACAATTTAACGAAGAAGAAACTTCGCCATGAATACTATGAGTAGAGCCTAAGGACATATTTGTCCATATGCTACAGCGGAGCGTGTCTCTCTCCCATAAAGTGAATGCTAGGATCCATTTTATTCAAACAAAACAAAAAACAAAAACAAACCGACGCTCCAAGCAAAGTACATAAGATGTGACGGAATAAAAATATAGTTTCAGGGGAGGAACCTGATAATGTTGTCGATGAAGAAGGGGATGCCTTGGGCATCCCCAAGCTTAGACGCTTGAGTCTTCTTAGAATATGCAGGGGTGAACCACCGGGGCATCCCCAAGCTTAGAGCTTTCACTCTCCTTGATCATATTGCATCATACTCCTCTCTTGATCCTTGAAAACTTCCTCCACACCAAACTCGAAACAACTCATTAGAGGGTTAGTGCATAATAAAAATTCACATGTTCAGAGGTGACACAATCATTCTTAACACTTCTGGACATTGCATAAAGCTACTGGACATTAATGGATCAAATAAATTCATCCAACATAGCGAAAGAGGCAATGCGAAATAAAAGACAGAATCTGTCAAAACAGAACAGTCCGTAAAGATGGATTTTATTAGGCCACCAGACTTGCTCAAATGAAAATGCTCAAATTGAATGAAAGTTGCGTACATATCTGAGGATCATGCACGTAAATTGGTTTAATTTTCTGAGCTTCCTACAGGGAGGTAGACCCAGATTCGTGACAGCAAAGAAATCTGGAACTGCGCAGTAATCCAAATCTAGTACTTACTTTACTATCAAAGACTTTACTTGGCACAACAAAACATAAAACTAAGATAAGGAGAGGTTGCTACAGTAGTAAACAACTTCCAAGACACAAATATAAAACAAAAATACTGTAGTAAAAACATGGGTTGTCTCCCATAAGCGCTTTTCTTTAACGCCTTTCAGCTAGGCGCAGAAAGTGTATCTCAAGTAACATCAAGAGATGAAGCATCAACATCATAATTTGTTCTAATAATAGAATCATAAGGTAACTTCATTCTCTTTCTAGGGAAGTGTTACATGCCTTTCTTGAGAGGAAATTGATATTTAATATTACCTTCCTTCATATCAATAGTAGCACCAACGGTTCGAAGAAAAGGTCTTCCCAATATAATGGGGCAAGATGCATTGCATTCAATATCCAAGACAACAAAATCAACGGGGACAAGGTTATTGTTAACCATAATATGAACATTATCAACTCTCCCCAAAGGTTTCTTTTTAGCATTATCGGCGAGATTAACATCCAGATAACAATTTTTCAATGGTGGCAAGTCAAGCATATCATAGACTTTTTTAGGCATAACAGAAATACTTGCACCAAGATCACATAAAGCATTACAATCAAAATCTTTGACTCTCATTTTAATGATGGGCTCCCAACCATCCTCTAGCTTTCTAGGAATAGAAGTTTCAAGTTTTAGTTTCTCTTCTCTAGCTTTTATGAGAGCATTTGTAATATGTTTTGTGAAAGCCAAGTTTATAGCGCTAGCATTGGGACTCTTAGCAAGTTTTTGTAAGAACTTTATAACTTCAGAGATGTGGCAATCATCAAAATCTAAATCATTACAATCTAAAGCAATGGGATTATCATCCCCAAGGTTGGAAAAAATTTCAGCAGTTTTATCACAGGCAGTTTCAGCAGTTTTAGCGGTTTCAGGTAATTTTGCGCGCTTTGCACTAGGAGTAGAAGCATTGCCAACACCAATTATTGTATCATTGATAGTAGGAGGTGCAGCAACATATGAATCATTAGCATTGCTAGTGGTGGTAATAGTCCAAACTTTAGCTACATTTTCCTTTTTAGCTAGTTTTTCATTTTCTTCTCTATCCCACCTAGCACGTAGTTCAGCCATTAATCTTATATTCTCATTAATTCTAACTTGGATGGCATTTGCTGTAGTAACAATTTTATTTTCAATATTCCTATTAGGCATAACTTTCGATTTCAAAAGATCAACATCAGAGGCAAGACTATCAACTCTAGAAACAAGAATATCAATTTTATTGAGCTTTTCCTCAACAGATTTGTTAAAGGCAGTTTGTGTACTAATAAATTCTTTAAGCATGGCTTCAAGTCCAGGGGGTGTATTCCTATTATTGTTGTAAGAATTCCCATAAGAATTAGCATAACCGTTACCATTATTATAAGGATATGGCCTATAGTTATTACTAGAATTGTTCCGATAAGCATTGTTGTTGAAATTATTATTTTTAATGAAGTTTACATCAACATGTTCTTCTTGGGCAACCAATGAAGCTAATGGAACATAATTAGGATCAACATTAGTCCTATCATTCGCAAGCATAGACATAATAGCATCAACCTTATCATTCAAGGAAGAGGATTCTTCAACAGAATTTACCTTCTTACCTTGTGGAGCTCTTTCCGTGTGCCATTCAGAGTAATTAACCATCATATTATCAAGAAGCTTTGTTGCTTCACCAAGAGTGATGGACATAAAGGTACCTCCAGCAGCTGAATCCAATAAATTCCGCGAAGAAAAATTTAGTCCTTGCAGTGTGTCTTGATCTCCCCGGCAACGGCGCCAGAAAAAGAGCTTGATGGCGTGTATTTCACACGTTCGTTGGGCAACCCCAAGAGGAAGGTATGATGCGCACAGCAGCAAATTTTCCCTCAGAAAGAAACCAAGGTTTATCGAACCAGGACGAGCCAAGAAGCACGTTGAAGGTTGATGGCGGCGGGATGTAGTGCGGGGCAACACCAGGGATTCCGGCGCCAATGTGGAACCTGCACAACACAACCAAAGTACTTTGCCCCAACGAAACAGTGAGGTTGTCAATCTCACCGGCTTGCTGTAACAAAGAATTAACCGTATTGTGTGGAAGATGATTGTTTGCAGAGAAAATAGTAAAACAAGTATTGCAGCAGATTTGTATTTCAGTATTAAAAGAATGGACCGGGGTCCACAGTTCACTAGAGGTGTCTCTCCCATAAGATAAAAGCATGTTGGGTGAACAAATTACAGTCGGGCAATTGACAAATAGAGAGGACATAACAATGCACATACATGTCATGATAAGTATAGTGAGATTTAATTGGGCATTACGACAAAGTACATAGACCGCCATCCAACTGCATCTATGCCTAAAAAGTCCATCTTCAGGTTATCATCCGAACCCCTTCCAGTATTAAGTTGCAAAGCAACAGACAATTGCATTAAGTATGGTGCGTAATGTAATCAACAACTACATCCTCGGACATAGCGCCAATGTTTTATCCCTAGTGGCAACGAGCACAACACAACCTTAGAACTTTTCGTCACTCGTCCCGGTGTCAATGCGGGCATGAACCCACTATCGAGCATAAATACTCCCTCTTGGAGTTAAAAGCAAAAACTTGGCCAGAGCCTCTACTAGTAACGGAGAGCATGCAAGATCATAAACAACACATATGTAATAACTTGATAATTAACATAACATGGTATTCTCTATCCATCGGATCCCGACAAACACAACATAGAGTATTACGGATAGATGATCTTGATCATGTTAGGCAGCTCACAAGATCCAACAATGAAGCACAATGAGGAGAAGACAACCATCTAGCTACCGCTATGGACCCATAGTCCAGGGGTGAACTACTCACTCATCACTCCGGAGGCGACCATGGCGGTGTAGAGTCCTCCGGGAGATGAATCCCCTCTCCGGCAGGGTGCCGGAGGAGATCTCCGTAATCCCCCGAGATGGGATCGGCGGCGGCGGCGTCTCGGTAAGGTTTTCCGTATCGTGGTTTTTCGCCTCGGGAGTTTCGCGACGGAGGCTTTAAGTAGGCGGAAGGGCAGAGTCGGGGGCCGACGAGGGGCCCACACCACGGGCGGCGCGGGCCCCCCTTGGCCGCGCCGCCATGTGGTTTGGCCACCTCGTGGCCCCACTTCGTATGCTCTTCGGTCTTCTGGAAGGTTCGTGGCGAAATAGGCCCCTGGGTCTTTGTTTCATCCAATTCCAAGAATATTTTGTTACTAGGATTTCTGAAACCAAAAACAGCAGAAAACGACAATCGGCACTTCGGCATCTTGTTAATAGGTTAGTTCCAGAAAATGCACGAATATGACATAAAGTGTGCATAAAACATGTAGGTATCATCAATAATATGACATAGAACATAAGAAATTATCGATACGTCGGAGACGTATCAGTGATGAACCTGCTGAGCGCTGCTAGTCGTCCTACCAGTTGCTGCACTTGGTGTAGATTCTTCGGTGGCTCCATATCGAGTATAGCTTTGATCTTCGAGGGGTTGGCTTCGATTCCCCTGGCAGAAATGAAGTACCCGAGTACTTGTCCTCCTAGCACTCCGAAGAAGCACTTCTTGGGATTCAGCTTGATTTTATACTTGTCTAAGTTGTCGAAAGTTTCCCGCAAATCATCGACGAGAGTAGCAGCATGCTTTGTCTTCACCATGATATCGTCGATGTAGACTTCGATGTTTCTTCCGATCTGCTCTCCAAGGCAAGCCTGCATGCAACGTTGATAAGTTGCTCCCGCGTTTTTCAACCAGAAGGTCATGACGTTGTAACAGAAAACGCCGTGTGGGGTAATGAACGCGGTTATCTCCTGGTCTTCTCTCTTCAGCTTGATCTGATTGTATCCGGAGTACGCATCGAGGAAGGAGAGGCGATCACATCCGGCTGTGGAGTCGACTATCTGATCGATGCGGGGCAGCGGGAAGTGGTCCTTTGGACAGTGTTTGTTGAGGCTGGTGTAATCGATACACATACGCAGAGCGGTTGTGTCCTTTTTGGGCACGATGACAGGGTTCGCCACCCACTCAGATTCTTTGAGCTCTCGGATGAATCCTGCTTTACGGAGTCGATTGACTTCCTCGCCAATTGCTCTCCTCTTGGGTTCAGAAAATCGACGCATTGGATCGCTGCACTTGGTTTGGCCGTCGGGTCAACATTAAGGGCGTGCTCAGCGAGTTCCCTGGGGATACCTGGCATGTCGGATGGTTCCCATGCAAATATCTCCCAGCGCTCACGGAGGAACTCGATGAGCGCGCCTTCCTATGCGACCGTAAGGTCAGCCGACGTATTGACCGTTTTCTTCGGGTCAGTGGGATGCACCTGCAGCTTCTTGGCTTCCTTTGTAGCATTGAATTCATCGGATCTTACGTTTCGATTGTCGGCTGGTGGTTGCGTATGATCTGTGGCAGCGTCAATTGCGTTGAGTTCTTCCTTGGCACCGAACTTCGAGGCGATCTTCTGGAACTCCCTATCGCAGGTGTCTGATCGAGCAAAGCTCCCATGAACGGTTATTGGGGTCCCGTTGTTGCCTGGCATCTTCAGCTTTAGGTACGCATAGTGAGGTACGGCCATGAATTTGGCAAACGCGGGCCTGCCGAGGATGGCGTGATATTGAGACTCCCAGTCGACTACTTCGAACTCGATCTTCTCCTTTCTGAAATTGCTGGGTGTACCAAAGACTACATCCAATGATGTTTTACCAAGAGAATAAGCGGGTCGAGTCGGTATGATGCCATGGAACCTTGTGTCAGACTCTCTTAGCATGTCGACTGTTAGACCCATTGCTCTCATGGTGTTGGCGAATAATAGGTTCAAGCCACTTCCTCCATCCATGAATACTTTGCTCATATTGTACCCTCCAATCTGCGCCTCAAGGACAAGTGCTGCATGACCTGGTCTAGGGACGGCTTTCGGGTGGTCTGTCCTGCCGAAGGAGATGCTTTGCTCCGACCAGTCGATGAATTCGGGTGTGTCAACCATAGCCACTTCTGCATACTTCACTTCTCGCGAGAACTTCTTGATTTCCCTCTTTGAAAAGCTGGTTTTATGGATCATGTTGACCTGCCCGCGTGGCTCTGGGAATGTTTCGGCTGGTACATACTCGTCTTTTTCCATTGGTTCGTACGGTTCTGGTACATACGGTTCTAGCGGATGGCCGTAGGACCTTGCCCTCTTCTCCATCATGTGAACTCTTGATATAGCTTCGGCTCTAAGATCATCACAGAACTGCCGAATCTCCAGGAAGTGTCGACAGTTCCTCAACAGATGACTGGACTTCTCTCGACCATCCTTTGGATCAATGTAGGAGTGGAGGTAACATGGTGCCTTGAGTTGCTCTGTAGCCGAAAGGTACGGAGAACGGGTGCGGCCCCTGATTGATGATGTGTCGTGGCATCCTTGTTCGAACTGGCGAAGATGAACTATCGTTCTCCCTTCCTCCTCGTGGTGTGAGCCCTTTCGTTTTTTCCTCTGTCCTGTCATGACGTCGAAACTTACTCGATTGCTCTCTTGTATGCTCCTGGGTGGAACTTTTAGGGCTGCTGTTTGAGGAACGTCTTCCGAAGGCGCGACCTTCGGGTCAGATGCGTTGTCCCTAGGGAGGCGAAGAAAACCTCCAGAGTCGATGACGAAGTGGACCCCGCCGAAAGTAGCATCCATATCGCGGGATGATCTCGCATGGATCGGATGAAGTGTTTCGCGGTGCGGCACGAACTCGAAGGACCCGCAGCGGATCGAGTCTCTTGGCTCTGCTGGTGTCGGTGATTCGAGTAAGAATGTCGCGGACGTGACTGGTACTGCCGATGACCTGCCCTGTGCCGACAGGGTTCCCACAGACGGCGCCAATTGTCGAGGGTGCTCCTCGGCAATGCCCTCCGATAGGGCCTTAGGGTTGATGGAATCCTGCAAGCTGACACGAGACATCGGTTCACAGACAAGCGGGGAGAGCAATTTACCCAGGTTCGGGGCCCTCGATGAGGTAAAACCCTTACGTCCTGCCTGTTTGTTCTTGATTATGATGATAACGGGTTACAATGGGGTGCCGAATAGTTCGGCTGAGATCTCGTCGAGAGGGCTAAGCGCTAAGGTGACCTAGCTTTAAGCTTATGTTGGCTAAGATTGCTAAGGTTGGTTGTGTCCCTTGACAGCCCCTCTCCTGGCCTTTATATAGGAGGCCAGGTCTCAAGAGGTCTAATCGAGTACGACTAGGTTTACAATAAATCTATCTCTAAGCTTTCCTAGCTCGGCTCCTTCCGTGTCTTGTACTTCAAGAAATCTTCCGCCGCACCGCCCTGGCGGCCCATCCTGCCGTCGAGTGCCTTCATGGGCCTCCAACTAGGAAATATAAGGTAGGGCAACATTGGTTACCCGAAGGGTAATGCCCACGTCACTTGCCTTGTCTTTTTTCCATACTCAAAATGCTTCTATTTCCTCTAGTTGTTTGTTGACTAACAATGTAGATAAAACCGAACACTCTATGGATCAAGACACGATTTCAAATGGGGATTCAAGAATATCCTCATCTTCATCCTCCAGTATGCACATGTGGCTTATGGCAAATGGATCAAAGGTATCTCCTTCTTTGACTCCTAACACATCCCCTAATGATGAGAGTTATGATGAGAGTGATGATGATGAACAAGAAGAAGTTGCTAGGCTTAAGGAACTCTTTTTTGTTAGATGCATTCTTCATGGTGAAGCTCTTGTCAAATTCGATTACTTGATGGACACACTCAAAGAAAGATGATTCCATTGAGGAATTATAATATCATATGAATGATGAGAAACGAAGATTCAATCTCCTAAGACAAGAGCTAAAAAATGAAAGGTGCATAACTCATGGTCTTAAGCAAGAAATGGAATCTTATGTGCTTGAAAAAGAAAAATCTATTAATGATGCTTGTGCTACTAACTCTACTTCTTGTGAAGCATCTATCTTAAAGGAGAATGTGGAGCTAAGGGATCAACTTGATTTGCTAATTGGCAATTATAGGGAATTGGAAGAAAGTCATAAAAAGCTCTCGAGCTCTCATGATGATTTTCTAATTGCCTATGATGGGCTAAAGTTAGCTCATGAGGCAAGTATTACTAAGGTAACATCTTGTGAGCCTCATATGGACATTAGCACAACCTCTACTCAAAATACTATATTGCCATGTGCTAGTCCTAATAATCCATCTAGTCAAACTATTGATACACCTTGTGTTGGATTACTTGCCTTTCCTTGTTGCTCTAACAATGAAGCTTCTACTTTATCTAGTACTTGTATTTCTACTAACCATGTAGAGGAAATCAAAGAGCTCAAGGCCCAAGTCCGTTCTTTGAAGAAAAACTTGGAAAAGGGTCATGAAGGGAAATCCGCACTTGACAAGATGTTGAGTGTGCAACAATCCCCCAATGACAAGAGTGAACTTGAATTCAACTCCAACAACAAGAACAAGTCCAAGTGCAAGAGCAACAAGAAGAAGAAGGGCCAAGACAAAGTCAGGGATCCGGCCAAGATTGTTTGCTTCAAGTGCAAGGTTGAAGGGCATCATGTTTGATCATGCCCATTGAAGAAGAAGAACTTGAGTGAGAAGCAACAAGGAAAACGGCCACAAGGTCAAGCTCAAGCTAAATCTCGACCTCAAGTTGAAGATAGGCCACTTCCCAAGAAGAATCAAGATAAAGTTCCCCAAGAAAAGAAACCAATAAAGAAGAGAAAGGGAAACACTTGCTACTTATGTCGTGAGAAGGGGCACTTTGCCTCTTAATGCTCAAAAGGTACCTTATCTAACCCTATTATTGGTAATGATGATTATTGTCTTGGGAAGGATAAGGATGGCAATGTGTTTTCCAAGTTTGTTAGCACTTAAAATGGTTTCAAGAAAAGGACCATTTGGGTTGCCAAACCTATTGTGACTAATCTCTTAGGACCCAACTTGGTTGGGGACCAACAAGCTCAAACTTGATCAATAGGTGTATGTGGAGGGCATTGGAGATTTGGCTACTTCATGAAGGATTAAGGGATCTTCATATATTGTATTTTTTTTAAGCCAAGTCATAAGGATTATCATACATATCTTATATCCAATGTTCCTCTTTACGGTAACTTGTATGTCAACTCTTCATATTAATTGTAAGTTACTTGCCCCTTTGCATGTTTGGTTTTGTACCAAATATGTGTTTGTATGTGTTGTGTCTTACTTGCCTATCTTGTGTATTCAAGTATGTTTGTTTGACTCATCATATACTTGTGTATTGTTTTGAGCCTAATGCATCTTGATGACATCTTATTTGGCCCTCTTTGAGTGATTAATGGAACATCCCATTTTGGCGGAGTGATATGCCTTGTGCATCTCTCTTCCTTTAAAATGTGTGTTCATGGGTACCACCACTTAGTATTGATATTGCAAAATTATCTAGTCACTATGTGGTGTGTCATACTCATGAGAAATTCAAATTCTAAATGTCCATTAATCATCTCTAGTCAAATTTTAATTGCCTTTTGATTAGAAGAAATGTTTTATCACATTATGGGGGAGTAATATGTTTTGTACATATCACAAGCCTAGAAAATGTGAACATATGAGGTTATGCCACTTAGAGTTGATAGTCTTAATTATCTTGTTCATAGGTGGCATGTTTTCTCAAACAAGCTCCACTTCTATTAAAAAGATTTTATTGCTCATCTTATGGGTTCTTGTTTGAGTAAGAAATTCTTGGTGCGGTTTTCCTCAAATACATATCTCTATATCTTATTTGGGACACTGTTTGCTTCAAGTTATTCAAATCATTGATGTGCGTGATTGTTTGACTAGTTGAAGCTATCAAGAATCTTCATCCGTGCATAGTGCTTAATCCTATATATTTATCCTATACCTTTTATTCTGAAGTTGATCCTTGACAATATACCACCGTAAATTAATTCCAATATTCTCATTGTCTTCGACAATTAATAATCTTGTATGTGGTAATATTTGTGGATCATCTTCATCTTGGATTATCGTTTTATTTGCCACTTAGATTTGATATTTTAATTATCTTATTCCTAGCTAGGTGGCATGTTTTCTCAAACAAAATCACTCTTATTAAATGCTCCCTTTGCTTATCTTTTGGTTTTTGTTTGAGTAAGAGATTCTTGGTGCGGTTTTCTCAAAGACATATATATACATCTTATTTCGGAAATCGGTTGCTCCAAGTTGTTATAATCATTGCTTTGCATGATTGGATATATTGAGAATCTCTATTTATGCACGGTTCTTAATTCATATCTTTAACCATATGCATCTTGCGAAGTTGATCCCGAATCCTTTAAATATACCACTGGAAGTTAATTCCAATATTCTCATTATCTTTGACAATTGATAACCTTGTACGTGGTTGAATTTATGGATCATCTTCACCTTGGATTGCTTCTTGTTGCCTTATTTTATTTCCAAGAAATCTTTTGTTGCTCCCATGTGTCTTCCATGTCCCTTTGAAAAATCTTTGATAAATTCTCTTGATTCATATCAAGTATTCGTTTTGGAAGACAAACCTTTTCTTTACGGTACATTGTGCCATTGTGAACAGTGTAGAGGGTTTGGTTTATTTGTTCAAACCTTGCTCTTTTGGGAGTGTGTTATCTCATTCCTTCTTACATGTTTTATTTTCTTGAATGAGATAAATCTTTGAGCATGTGAGGCTTTATTCATCTTTTATGCTCAATGTTTTCTACTAAGTTCATTTGTGAACTCTGTTGTACAAATATTTTGTGATTTTCTTCTTTGATATAATTTGGACAACAAATTTGTTTGGTCACACCTTTATGCTTTCTTGAATTCATTTGGTGTTTTGTCCAAAGTGTATCTTTCTTGGATCTTTAAAGTCTTTGCGCATGCTTATATGTAATTTGTTTATATTTGTAGCATGTTTGCTTTCTTTGATCCATTATATAGGGTATACTCCATCAAATCCTAAATGGCTAAGATGTGCATGCAATTTTGATTTCATCTATAAATATGCACATATTGACATGGAGCGTATACTATATATTGTGGTTAGTCTAACCATTTTGGACCCAATAATTTTGGGGACCAAGATGTACTTGAATGTTGTTTTAGGTACATTGGAGATGCAATGGAGGCTTGTCTCATCTATAAGGAAGGTGTTGTCACCATATGAGAATTGGAGTCAAGCTAGGATGATCGATGAACTCTTATCTACTACATCATGCCATTACTATCTCGGTAACAACTATCTTATTCATGCATACTTCACGCTGCAAGCGGGAACGGGCCGTCCGCGGCTCCGCGAATTTCGGCCCACTTTACTATCTACGCAGGAGCCCACGTTTAGTTAAGAGAAAGAAACGGCGTCTGCGGGCCGGCCCGCGGTTGCCGCATAGCGCCGCAGAGGGCAGCGACTAGGTCACTAGGAGCCGCCTGCGTTTGCGTGCCCGAACCACCGGAGCGCCGCCAACCACCATGGCCACCCTTCCTCCTCCGGCTCCGGGGGGCCTCTCCCTCTCCCTCTCCATTGCCACCTCCAGTGCTCCCCTCGCCCCCTCCCTCGATTCCCTGCCTCGATTCCTCGCCTCCTCCTTCGATTCCCAAGGCCGGCGACGGGGCAGCCGCAGGCTAGGCCGGCAACGGCGGCTTGGGTAGGGTGGGCGGCCGACAGATCTATGGCGGCAACCACATACTGGCAACGACGGCGGCGGTGATCCCCAGATGCGCACAGATGGCGACGGGGGAAAGCAGACACGGTGCATGAACAAGGAGATGAATTGTGGCAAGAAGCTCAAGGAGAGCTCCCTCCGCCACACCATCATCAAGGTAACTATTTTGGTTACCCTCTGTTGCCAGAAATTTCAATTTCATACAGGAACTATCTTATTGGCAAAAAAATAAATACAGGAACTATCTTGGTTATTAGAGCTAGGTGAATCACTGACCAGATCATGTGAGTTATTGAGTTGATCATTGACACAAATAGGTACTTCTTGTTTACCGAATTATGTTCTGCTTCATTAGGTAGTGATAATATTCCCCCAAGATGCTACTTAAGTACTACGCTCTGTCCTGGTAGCTTGTTATGGTGCTTTCTTACATTATAGAGAAAGGACAGTTTTTGTTTAAACTGAACCTTTTTAGTACTGAAAATTTAGTATAGAATGTTCTCTGTTTAATTTCTCCTATCATGTGTTCTTCCACACTCTCTTGGGTCAAGCCAGTTCCGACGACAGGTAATCACCTTTGTTTTGATTTCAGTTTTACTACAATATCTTGGAGCCTTTTGCATTGTTCCAGTAGTTTTGGTGGCAGCTTGAGCCTGTGGGATTCGATTTTTTCGTAGGATTGATGCTATGATCTGCTTACACTGCCTTGCCTTACTGTAGATGGACAGTTCTGTTTGGTAGCGCCATTCACCCAAGCGAGTGCACATCATGTTTCATCCTGTGATTTCTGCTCCGGTTATTCCTCAGATATGTTCTGTTGCAGCCATGAATACTGCTGGCTTTGGCATAGTTCTCTTCCTGTATGTGACAGCTTAGAATTTTTTTTGTAGCTCTTGAACAATGGTTTCAGTCCTCTGAATCAATTTAACAAAGAATTCTTTTTAATATCAGCTGTAGCCAGATATAGGTGTTGTACCCAACTTTGTTTTAGGAGATTTCCATGATGTACATTACAATGCTTCTTTTAGGAAAAAATTTGCAATATTTCGGAAGTGAGCATACTATCGGGCAAATTACCCTCGCCATTCTTTTCCGATTTTCATCGTTTGTGCATCTGTATTTATGTACTGAAATTAGATACTTGCACGCAGGTTAGAGCAGTAATTCAGACTGCATTACAGGAAGATGTCTCGCATCCAAGTCACCAGATGAGTTGGATTTCGGCTTTGTCAATTGTGAGGTACCCTATTTAGCACTCACCCTGCTACAGACCTCAATCAATACCTAGTTAGACTAATTTAATAACTGTTTTTTCATGATAATTCCATTGTGTCGAAGAGTATGTAGTCTCCGTTTCTTCATATGCTCAATATAATCCATTTTCACATATGGAAGCTTCAGTTTCATATTTTCATCATGTTTACCTGCACATGTAAGGTGGCCAAACTAGCTCTCACTATACTAATACCCTGAAGCAATGTGAAGTGTTTAATTTCTTATTTGGATTGCTTTAGGTTGTAATGTTCCATTGTCTGGCTCAGGGCAGCGCGAACTAGTGCGGCCGCCGGCGGCGGCATCTCGTTAAGCAGAGGACGGAGACGATGAGCCCAATGACGTAGTCACCCGATATGGCCACAAACACAATGGAGTGTGTATTTTCTTGATTGTTTATCGATTGGCCACTCGTCCAAGTTCCTAATTAAATGATTTCTTGATTGTTCCTAATTAATCTGTCAGATTTATATATGATTGTTCAGATTTGTATTTGAGCTATACTTGTTATGATTGTTTAGAAATAAATGGTGAGAAGGTTGGTTCGAACAGTATACTGATTTTATTCTTGTAAAGTATCTGCTTGAATACTTGCTGTTTCAACGAGCGACTCACACGACGCGATCTAGGCTAGCTGGCCGTATCGCGTATGCGCATGGTGCGAGGCACCCACGCGAGTCGCGAGCTAGGCTAGCTCAACGAGCGACTGTACCAAACATACGCGGCGCGCGCGGCGCCGCAAAAATACGTACAATCAACGCGGCCTTTACGCGGCAAGCCGCTGAAAAGTTGCGGTCAGGTGCGGCGCAAACGCGGGCCCCCGCAGTGCGTCCCGCCTGCAGCCTGATGCATACTCACATAGCATCCAACCTCTTGTAGGTTTTGCATCTTGGCATGAAATTCTTTATTTCGAAAATATTGTGGTTCTTAAAAAATCCTTTTATAAATAAAACTTCTTATTGTACATTTGAGTAATTTGAGAAGATGCATACGATAGGAATATATATAAATCATGTTTATGATTCACCTATCCCAAATATGCCCTCTAGCAATTTATTGCATATCAATTCCTCAAAGAGCTCTTATGTGCAATATTGATGAAATTGGAAAATAAATCCATATTTGTGATACTTGTTGCCTTTCTCAAAACATTCCAACTAGCTTTACATCCCTTATTGTTAGTTGCGATGTTTTTGAGATTTTCTTGGTTGAAGTTCATACATATACCATAAGTGAAAACTTGGATCCATAGGCTATATATGCTTTTAAGCAAACATCCTTTGGTATACTTTATGACTTCATCTTGGATATAATATCTTATTTATTTTATTAACCTCTTGTGTATGCATGTTTCTTTATGGATCATCTTTTCCACTTTAGAAACTTATATACATGAGAACGTTAATCCACCATCTTGATATCCTTGTTCTTTGCCGACCATCTTCTTATTCTTTTGATTTTAGTGGTGTTGGTAAAGAAGATTTATGAGTGCTTGGTTTATTTTTATCTTCATGCACTCATATCTCGTATTATTGGACTCAAGTTGTTCTTGATAAGCATATTCTCATTATCTTGTTTGTGTTCTAAATGATATAGAGGGAGTGAGGATTCCATGTCTGTGCATATTGTATTCAAATGCAAACATTCTAAATTATGCACGAACCTTGGGGAGCTTCCTTATTTCATTTAGAGCACTATATCTCTCTTATCATGACATCTTTGTTTGTCCGATTTGATCTTTGATTGCTTGCTTTATTTGTTAAAGCTTTCTTCACCATGTTATCATTGTGCAATCTTTGATCCTCAATATAGTTTGACTTTCTTCAAGTATTCGTCATTGGATATGTGCATTTGATTCCACTCAAATCATGAGAAGTGCACACCTTGGGGAGGAACTCACATTATATTGGCTTTCTAAATTTTTCACCCATTTTGGCACTTGATGCCAATGGGGGAGAAGTTTAGAGGGTTTAGGGGAATGGTTTTGTACTTAAGTTTGGTTTGTGCTTAAGTGTTTTGCCTCTAATGCATTCCATATTTATATGTCTTGCATGGCTGTATATATATAGTGGAAACTGTCCCAAAGGTTAATCTTGACAATGTATGCAATGAATTAATGTTCATCACACGTGCTTACATTGTGGGGGAGTTGGTTCTATATATGTTGGTTCTACTCACATCCCTTGCATTAGTTTTAGTTGTGTGAGTTGAGCTGGTTTTGATATGGACTAGTAGCTTCCTGTTACTTGACCATATCAAATACAACCTCTTGTATACAACTTATTCTCGGATAAGTTGCATACTTGTTTCTAATATTCATTATATAAACCCTCTTATTGTGGGTGTCATCAATTACCAAAATGGGGGAGATTGTAAGGGTACATAGCCCCTATGTGTGGTTTTGGTAATTAGTGACAACCCCTATGGACTAATGTTTTCACTGAGTTTATATGAAGGAATATTCCATAGGTACTACTTGTATTCCATGTGTTGGATTCAAGTATGGATGCCATGAAGATAAAAGATATACCTTGAGTATTGACATTAAGATCATCGATTTGAGGACATATATGTGATATGATCAAGAAGAAGAAATGAAGAAGGAGTTCTTATGTGGAGCTCAATATTTTCCATGCTCTAGCTTATGTGATAAGCAATGAATGATCAAGATCTTGAGTGCTTGATTCCAAGTGAAGAATTCAAGTTATGGCTCTAAGTCGGTGTCATGATAGTCTCATGAGTTGAGCTATGGATTGACTAAGATTTAGAGCATGCAAACAAATGAAGAATTATTTATACACCTCAAGATAGTATGATAGAGCATGATAAGATACAAGGTTGACCAATACAAAGAGTGAAGATTAGATTCAAGATTGGTCAACACATGAAGCATGAAGAATGTGCCACGAGAAGTCATGTGGTATGGTAAGCGGTGTAAATTATGCTTTATGAACTAACTCATCATATATGTTCCCTTGTGTTGTATATGTGGGTTAGGTATCTTTCCATGGGCATGCATCAAAAGTGAGATCTCATATAGCCCATGAGAGGATGACGTCAAGTGGTGATCGTCATCAAGGTTGAGTTGGGCAAGTTCAAGTTGAGCATCTCAAGAGGATCATATGCTTGAATCTTGCCATCCATTTTGTGATAATGGACATGTGAATATGTGCATCAATGGAGGTTTCCCATCATGGTGTATGGGGGAGCATTTGTGAGTCTTCACGAAGCAACAATGATCAAGTGAGACATTCCGGCTTGAGTGGATCTTGAAGAGTTATCATCAAGATCAAGCGGGATGCGCAAGGCAAAGTTATGGCCTTTCTAGGTTCCCTTTTACCGGTATCAAGGTGGTTGTTGGGAGACCGGGTTATAGGATACATAGCCGCACTATCAAGAGGGGCTTTCGGTTGAGTAACTTGATCACATCGTCTTAGGCAGCTCAACCCTCTGCATGCTTTGCATTCCATAAATCTTGTTGCTTCTTGGTTTTTCTCTATGTGAGGTTCTTGAGCTTGTTGCTAGCTTTACAACAAGCCTAAGTTCATCGAAAACGGAATTCGTATGCATCTTCTATTGCGTTTTCAAGCTTGGAGGCTTTACCGGTGTCTCTTTTATAGATAGGTCAAAACATTCATCTTGTGGTTTTTACTCCGTGGGGTGGGCAATGATGTTTCTATGCATAACGTTGTAGGGCTTGCTGTTCTGATTCCAACAAGCACAAGATCATCGAAATCGGAGTCCGGACGCAAAAGTTATCATGGTTTTTGTAAAACATGATTTCTTGTTTGGCCTGGTGGCGCCGACTGTCTGACCGGCCTGTCCGGCACAGACCGGCTCCCACACCGGTGCCAACCGGATGGTTTCCAGGGGGCTCTCAGGGTCGCCCGGTCACTGGCCCGGTCGGACCAGCTCTCACGCCAGGCGGCCCAGTCCCTGGCCAGATTTTGGCCCGGTTGACTAGGCTGCACGAAAAACTCCCAGATCTGCCCCAAACGGTCATATTTTGTTTGGCTATAAAAGGGGCTTCTTCCCAAACAGTTTTTTAGGGTTTTGAGCATGTTTTTGACCACCATTGTTGAATCTCTTGAGCTTTCTACCTCTCCCTTCCCTCCCATGATTATTCCTCATTCTTGAGGGATCTAAGAGAGGAGATCTAGATCTACAACCTCCACCAATCCATTTCTCCTCTAAGTGAGGGGAACTCTTGGGATCTAGATCTTGGAGTTAGTTTTTGATTTCCTCTTTGTTCTTCCTCTCTAATATCATCCTAGCATTTGTTGCTTTGGTGGGATTTGAGTGTGAAGGATTTGAACATCTCTAGTGTTCTTGCTTTGCATCATTGCATAGTGTTGAGCTCTCCACCATGATTAATTCGAGTGAGAGACCATGAGCTTGTTACTCTTGGAGGGATACCTCCTAATTGGCTTGACGGTTGGTGCTCCGGTGATCTCTTCAAGGAAGATTGTGAAGAGGACCGGGATTCTCCTTCGTGGAGCTTGTGAAGTGGTTTTGGAGCTTGCCATCTCCAGAGTGGAGGAAAAGCTAACCATAAGGAAAGTGCCAACTCCAAACGTGACGTACCTTCTTGCAAAGGAAGGGAACTGATGGCGTGCAAGATACACGTCCGTTGGGAACCCCAAGAGGAAGGTGTGATGCGTACAGCAGCAAGTTTTCCCTCAGTAAGAAACCAAGGTTATCGAACCAGTAGGAGTCAAGGAACACGTGAAGGTTGTTGGTGACGGAGTGTAGTGCGGCGCAACACCAGGGATTCCGGCGCCAACGTGGAACCTTCACAACACAATCAAAGTACTTTGCCCCAACGTAACAGTGAGGTTGTCAATCTCACCGGCTTGCTGTAAACAAAGGATTAGATGTATAGTGTGGAAGATGATGTTTGTTTGCGAAGAACAGTAAAGAACGAGTTTGCGATAGATTGTATTTCAGATGTAAAGAATGGACCGGGGTCCACAGTTCACTAGTGGTGTCTCTCCCATAAGATAAATGGCATGTTGGGTGAACAAATTACGGCTTGGGCAATTGACAAATTGAGAGGGCATGACAATGCACATACATATCACGATGACTACTATGAGATTTAATCAGGGCATTACGACAAAGTACATAGACCGCTATCCAGCATGCATCTATGCCTAAAAAGTCCACCTTCAGGTTATCATTCGAACCCCTTCCAGTATTAAGTTGCAAACAACAGACAATTGCAGTAAGTATGGTGCGTAATGTAATCAACACAAATATCCTTAGACAAAGCATTGATGTTTTATCCCTAGTGGCAACAGCACATCCACAACCTTAGAACTTTCCGTCACTGTCCCAGATTCAATGGAGGCATGAACCCACTATCGAGCATAAATACTCCCTCTTGGAGTCACAAGTATCAAATTGGCCAGAGCCTCTACTAGCAACGGAGAGCATGCAAGAACATAAACAACATATATATGATAGATTGATAATCAACTTGACATAGTATTCCATATTCATCGGATCCCAACAAACACAACATGTAGCATTACAAATAGATGATCTTGATCATGATAGGCAGCTCCCAAGATCTAATATGATTGCACAATGAGGAGAAGACAACCATCTAGCTACTGCTATGGACCCATAGTCCAGGGGTGAACTACTCACACATCAATCCGGAGGCGATCATGGTGATGAAGAGTCCTCCGGGAGATGATTCCCCTCTCCGGCAGGGTGCCGGAGGCGATCTCCTGAATCCCCCGAGATGGGATTGGCGGCGGCGGCGTCTCTGGAAGGTTTTCCGTATCGTGGCTCTCGGTACTGGGGTTTTCGCGACGAAGGCTTTAAGTAGGTGGAAGGGCGGAGTTGGAGGCGGCGCGGGGCCCCACACCATAGGGCGGCGCGGGCCCCACCCAGGCCGTGCGGCCCTGTGGTGTCGGCGCCCCGTCGCCCCACTTTGTAATCCCTTCGGTCTTCTGGAAGCTTCGTGGAAAAATAAGACCCTGGGCGTTGATTTTGTCCAATTCCGAGAATATTTTCTTTGTAGGATTTCTGAAACCAAAAACAGCAGAAAACAGCAACTGGCTCTTCGGCATCTCGTCAATAGGTTAGTGCCGGAAAATGCATAATAATGACATAAAGTGTGTATAAAACATGTGAGTATCATCATAAAAGTAGCATGGAACATAAGAAATTATAGATACGTTTGAGACGTATCAGGAACACAGGAATACATCCTCGTCTCCGCGTGCCTCGGTTGTTTCTATACCCGAGCTTACTTTCCTTATGATAGTCATCGTGCTTGAAGTACATATATCTTGCTATCACTTGTGCTACATATATCTTGTGCCTATCTTGCTTAGCTCTAGTTGTTGTTGTTGCACTTAGGTGAGCCTAACATATTTATGATTTGTGCTTGTAAAATAAACGTTAGTTTAATTCCGCATTCTTACAAGCCAAATCTGTAAGAGTTTTTAAAACACCTATTCACCCCCTCTAGGCGATATCTCGTCCTTTCAGGCGGGCGTGCCGCCGTACCACCTGGTCGTACCAAGTACTCCAAGAACCAAACACACAAACAACAAAAGCATCTGAGAGTTTGGCGAGCATGCGTACGGCAGGAGTGCCGTTGTACCGAGCAGCCATACCAACTTCTCCGCCATGGTAAAAAACAAAGAGAAGCAGGAGCAACGGTGAGTATCGTTCCTTTGGCCACCCATGAAATTCCCTAACCTATAATTCTCTGTTGCAGTTCGTGTACTCTTTTATTTTCTCTTATCAATAGGGTGAACGAACTCCATTCATACACCAAATCATTCGGTTTTATTTTGTTTGTTATTTTCCCAGGGGCTTGAGCCTTGTGCAAAGGAATGTGTGGTATGGTGCCAACCGTACAAAAACTCGCATGAATCGTTTTGTTGTTTCTGTTCGACAAGCCATAAATTAAAATTTGTTGAAGCAAAGGTTCATGTCCATTAAAAGAGTGGTTACTTGTACCTCAACGGTAAAGTGTGTCACTCTTGCTTTCATTTATGCTTGGGGAGGTAACCACTTATCACACTCTCTTTTGATAACTGCATTCACTTTTTTTTGGTAATCTACTCAAGTTTGATTCAAAATTCTAAGATTGAGAAAGTTACTTTTGCATGTGTAGTGTCTTGTGCAACGTTCTCATTTGATAAAGTATTTGGGGCAGTCTTGTATCCCGTTGTTTTTTATGCTTTCTTATGCAATTGTTTATTTGTATTTATATAAGGGATGCACTGGTTCTTGTTAGCCCCATAGGAGTTGAGTTTAGTTCAAATCTTTACCAAGCTTGCCTCTAGACTGCATTGCCAGATAAGGCATGTAGCGCATGATGCTTTGACGAAGTAACAAGATGAATGAGGAAGCGGAGCCTTGCCTATAAATGAAGCTCAGCTGCTCGCAAGCAGCTCAGCAGCAGGCGGGCCTAGAAGGCGGGGAGCTCCGACCCCATGGCCGGAGGAAAGGGCTAGACAATCTCCTGTGGCGGAGCTTCTCGAAGATGTCGTTTGTGCACACCCTGATACGTCCATTTTGCATCACTATTTTATATCATAATTTGCTGTTATTCATTGATATATTTCATATTTGGAGATGATACTTATGTTATTTCATCTATTTTGCATGTTTCATGATTATTGGAGGATCGCGCACCGGAGTCAGGATTCCGCCGGAAAAAGCGCCGTCGAATGCAATATTTCGGAAGATCAACGAGTTGACGGAAATTATATGAAAAATCCTATTTTTCCAGAAGACGAAGGGAGCCAGAAGGGGGAGCCGAGGAGGGCCGCCGTGGGCCCACCTCATAGGCCGGCGCGGCCCAAGGCCTGGCCGCGCCGCCCTGTGAGGAGGGGGCCCACAGCCCCCTCTGGCCTCCTGTCCTTCGCGTACATCTTCGTCCCGAAAACCTAAGCTCGAGAGGATAGTCGCGAAGAGTCACAGCCGCCTCTGCGGGGCGGAGAACACCAGAGAGAAAAGAGCTCTCCGGCAGGCTGAAATCCGCCGGGGAAATTCCCTCCCGGAGGGGGAAATCGACGCCATCGTCACCGTCATCGAGCTGGACATCATCTCCATCATCATCCCCATCATCTCCATCATCATCACCACCATCTCCACCGCTGCACCTCGTCACCGTTGTAACAATTAGGGTTTGATCTTGTTTGTTTGATAGGGGAAACTCTCCCGGTGTTGATTTCTACTTGTTATTGATGCTATTGAGTGAAACCGTTGAACCAAGGTTTATGTTCAGATTGTTAATCATCATCATATGACCTCTGATCATGTTCCATATGATGTCTCGTGAGTAGTTCGTTTAGTTCTTGAGGACATGGGTGAAGTCTAAATGTTAGGAGTGAATTATGTTGGTTAGTATTCAATGTTATGATATTTAAGTTGTGGTGTTATTCTTCTAGTGGTGTCATGTGAACGTCTACTACATGATACTTCACCATTTATGGGCCTAGGGGAGTGCATCTTGTATTCATTTGCTGATTGCGGGGTTGCCGGAGTGACAGAAACCTAAGCCCCCGTTACTATATCGATGCAGGAGGGATAGCAGGATCTCAGAGTTTAAGGCTGTGGTTAGATTTATCTTAATTACTTTCTTGTAGTTGCGGATGCTTGCAAGGGGTATAATCACAAGTATGTATTAGTCCTAGGAAGGGCGGTGCATTAGCATAGGTTCACCCACACAACACTTATCAAAACAATGAAGATTAATCAGCTATATGAAGCGAAAGCACTAGACTAAATTCCCGTGTGTCCTCAAGAACGTTTGGTCATTATAAGTAAACAAACCGGCTTGTCCTTTGTGCTAAAAATGATTGGGCCACTCGCTGGAATTATTTCTCTCGCATTTTACTTACTTGTACTTTATTTACCTGCGATATCAAAACCCCCTGAATACTTGTCTGTGAGCATTTACAGTGAATCCTTCATCGAAACTGCTTGTCAACACCTTCTGCTCCTCGTTGGGTTCGACACTCTTATTTATCGAAAGTACTACGATACACCCCCTATACTTGTGGGTCATCAAGACTATTTTCTGGTGCCGTTGCCGGGGAGTGAAGCGCTATTGGTAAGTGGAATTGGTAAGGGAAACTTTTACCGTACGTGCTGTTTTTATTTCTGCCTGCTGCTATAATTCATTATGGAGAGGTCTTCTCTTGAATTCCTCTTTGGAAAATCTACTACTACTGCAAAGGTAGTGGATGAGGCGCCAGGTGAGAACGAGGTTCCATACAAAATACCTATGAAAATTATTGAACGTGTTGTGGATAACCGCTATGAAGGGGATGGAACTGTCCATCCTGGTGATCATTTACTGTTTCTACATGAATTATGCGGGTTATTCAAATGTGCAGGTATCGCTATGGATGAAGTTAGGAAGAAACTATTCTCTATATCGCTGTCTGGTAAAGCAGCACATTGGTATAAATTGCTGAAGAATAGGGATTCTCTTGATTGGGAGGACATTGTGCCTTTATTTTACTCCAAATTCTATCCTCCAAGTGAAATTCACAAAGATCGGAACCGCATATATAATTCCTGGCCTCATGATGGAGAGAGTATTGCCCAAGCTTGGGGGAGATTGAAGTCTTTAATGCTCAAATGCCCCATTCATGAGCTTCCTGGTAATATTATTATTGATAATTTCTATGCAAGATTTTCTTTTTGAGATAAGACTTTGCTGGATACTTCTTGTTCTGGATCATTTACACGCAACAAAGAAGAGTTTAAAAGGGACCTTCTTGATCGGATCCAAGAGAATACTGAAGGATGGGAGAACGACAAAGATAGAGAGTCAGGTATAAACTATGATTATAAATGCATTGAAGTTTTTATGGATACTGATAAATTTTGTAATATGAGTGCTACTTATGGTCTTGATTCTCAAGTCGTTGCAAATTTCTATAAAGCTTTTGCCTCTCACTTTGAATTGCCTAGGAAGAATTTTGATAAGTATCATGAACCTTATAAAGATAAAATTGATTCATCTATAAATAAATGTGCTATAATTGAAACTGTTGATCATATTATTCCTGAAGCTTATATTGAAAAAACTCCTTTCCCTGCTAAAATGAAGGAGTACTCTGTTATATCTAGTGCGGTTAATAAAAGTGCAAAGAAACCTATAGAACCTGAAGAACAAATAAACGTTGAACCTGCTGTTGCAATAGTTAAAGATCTTGTGACTGAAAATGTAGAAGATGGTCATATTATTTTCTGTGAAGATGCTTCTAATATTGTTTCGCATCCTAATAAGTCTAGGAAAGCCAGTGTTCCTATGCTCTCTGTTAGAATTGGTGATCATTGTTATTATGGTTTATGTGACATTGGTGCAAGTATTAGCGCCATTCCTTATGAGCTTTATACAGAGATCATGCATGAAATTGGTTCTTCTGAACTTGAAGATATTGATGTATTTATTTGGCTAGCTAATAAAGAAACTATCTCTCCTATTGGTATTGTTCGAGATGTGGAAGTTCTATGTGGTAAGATTAAATATCCTGCTGACTTTTTGGTACTTGGTTCTGCTGCTAGTAAGTATTGTCCTATTATTTTTGGTAGACCTTTCCTAAATACTTGTGGAGCTGTTATAGATTGCAAGAAGGAAAAAATTATGACTAAATTTGCTGGTGAATCTTATGAGTTTAATTTCTCTAAATTTGCCAAAACTCCTTATAAAGCTGATTTGCCTAATAATGATTTTAGAGTTGAACAGTGTGCGTCTATTGCTCTTGCTCCTAATAATCCTTTGCAGCAACATTTGGAGAATAGTGAGAGTGAAGTCTTTAGGGAAGAAAGAAATGAGCTTGATGAAATTTTCCTTCGTCAACCTATTCTTAAACATGACTTGCCAGTTGAAGATTTAGGTACAACACCACCACCAAAGGAAGATCCTGTTTTTGATTTAAAACCATTGCCTGATAATCTTAAGTATGCTCATATTGATGATAAGAAAATATATCCCGTTATTATTAGTTCTAAGCTTTCAGATATTGAGGAAGAAAGGTTATTGGAAATATTGAAGAAACACCGAGGAGCTATTGGCTACACTCTTGATGACTTGAAGGGGATTTCTCCTTCTATTTGCCAACATGCCATCAATATGGAAGAGGATGCAAAGCCTGTTGTTGAACATCAACGCCGTCTAATTCCAAAGATGAAGGATGTGGTAAGGAATGAGGTATTAAAACTTCTTGAAGCTGGTATTATATATCCTATTGCTGATAGTAGATGGGTTAGTCCTGTGCATTGTGTTCCTAAGAAAGGGGGAATGACTGTTGTGCCTAATGATAATGATGAGCTCATCCCTCAAAGAGTAGTTGTACGATATAGAATGTGCATTGATTATCTAAAAGTTAATAAAATTACTAAGAAAGATCATTACCCTTTACCCTTTATTGATCAAATGTTAGAAAGGTTGTCTAAAAATACTCATTTTTGCTTTCTTGATGGTTATTCTGGGTTTTCACAAATTGCTCGTTGATGACCCACAAGTATAGGGGATCGCAACAGTCTTCGAGGGAAGTAAAACCCAATTTATTGATTCGACACAAGGGGAGACAAAGAATACTTGAAAGCCTTAACAGCGGAGTTGTCAATTCAGCTGCACTCGGAAACAGACTTGCTCGCAAGAGTTTATCAGTAGTAACAGTTTTATAGTAGTAGCAGTAGTGAAATAACACTAGCAGAGTAACAAAGAAAGCAGTAGTGATTTTAGTAAACAGCAGGATTAAAATACTGTAGGCACGGGGACGGATAACGGGCGTTGCATGGATGAGAGAAACTCATGTAACAATCATAGCAGGGCATTTGCGGATAATAATAAAACGGTGTCCAAGTACTAATCAATCAATAGGCATGTGTTCCAATTATAGTCGTACGTGCTCGCAATGAGAAACTTGCACAACATCTTTTGTCCTACCAGCCGGTGGCAGCCGGGCCTCAAGGGAAACTATCTGGATATTAAGGTACTCCTTTTAATAGAGTACCGGAGCAAAGCATTAACACTCCGTGAACACATGTGATCCTCACATCGCTACCATCCCCTCCGGTTGTCCCAATTTCGTCACTTCGGGGCCATTGGTTCCGGACAGCGACATGTGTATACAACTTGCAGGTAAGATCATAAACAACGAATATCTTCATGAATCAATAACATGTTCATATCTGAGATCATGGCACTCGGGCCCTAGTGACAAGCATTAAGCATAACAAGTTGCAACAATATCATAAAAGTACCATCTACGGACACTAGGCACTATGCCCTAACAATCTTATGCTATTACATGACCAATCTCATCCAATCCCTACCATCCCCTTCGGCCTACAGCGGGGGAATTACTCACACATGGATGGGGGAAACATTGCTGGTTGATGGAGAGGCGTTGGCGGTGATGGCGGCGATGATCTCCTCCAATTCCCCATCCCGGCGGAGTGCCAGAACGGAGACTTCTGGCTCCCGAGACGGAGTTTCGCGATGTGGCGGCGTTCTGGAGGGTTTCTGGCGACTTTGACTTCTCCCCGTGCGTTTTTAGGTCGAGGCGAATAAGTAGTCCGAAGGAGGGCGTCGGAGGCCAGCCGAGGGGCCACACCACATGGCCGCGCGGGCCCCCCGGGCCGCGCCGCCCTATGGTGTGGGGCCCTCGGGCCTCCACCTTACTTGTCCTTCTCGGCTCCGTCGCATTCTGGGAAAATAGGCCCTTTCGTCAAAATCCCGAGGTTTTTCCCGAAAGTTGGATTTCTGCACAAAAACGAGACACCGTAACAGCTTCTGCTGAAAACAGCGTTAGTCCGTGTTAGTTGCATCCAAAATACACAAATTAGAGGCAAAACAATAGCAAAAGTGTTCGGGAAAGTAGATACGTTTTGGACGTATCAACTCCCCCAAGCTTAGCTTATTGCTTGTCCTCAAGCAATTCAGCTTAACAACCGAGCGATAAAAGAACTTTCACGAACACATTTGCTCATATGATGTATATATTCTCATGATATGGCTAATACTTGAGCAGTTCATAATAAGGTACATGCAAATAAGATCATCTAACAGCTATGTCAATCATGAAGAGGTACCAACAACTAATAATAAGCATCATGAATCATGTATATAAGCAGGATTGCAATGTTCATAAGAAAGTATGATAAATTGGTATCTCGCTTGCCTGTATTTGATTGGCAAAACATAAATGCCCGGGCACCTCTGGAGTTCATAGAAAGACTAGAAGTAGTGATTGTCAAAGATAAAAGCATCAAAGTTATACCACAATCAATCATATTTTGAGACAAGCATATTACACTAAGAATGACAGTTGTGCTCTCAAGAAAGTGCTCAAAGAAAGGATGGAGACACAACATAAAAGTAAAAGATTGACCCTTCGCAGAGGGAAGCAGGGATTAACATGCGCTAGAGCTTTTCATTTGTAAAGCAGGAGTAAAATTATTTTGAGAGGTGTTTGTTGTTGTCAACGAATGGTAATGGGTACACCAACTACCTCGCCAACCGGACTCCCAAGAGCGGCTCCCATGAATTATTTGCAATTTTATGTGGCACTCCTTCCAACCTTTCTTACACAAACCATGGCTAACCGAATCCTCGGGTGCCTGCCAACAATCACGTACCATGAAGGAGTGCCCTTTTAATTTAGTTTTATTATGATGATGACACTCCCCCCAACCTTTGCTTACACAAGCCATGGCTAACCGAATCCTTCGGGTGCCGTCCAACAATCACAAACCATGGAGGAGTGTCTATTTAAGTTAATTAATTCGGGACTCGGGAATCCCATTGCCAGCTCTTTTTGCAAAATTATTGGATAAGCGGATGTGCCACTAGTCCATATGAGAGTCCGTCAAAAGTAAATGACAAGGTTGAAAGCTAAACACCACATACTTCCTCATGAGCTATGAAACATTAACACAAATTAAGAAGCATTTTGAAGATTTTAAAGGTAGCGCATGAGAATTTACTTGGAATGGTTTGAAATGCCATGCATAGGTATTTATGGTGGACACTTTGGAATAACTTGGGTTTCATGTGTTTGGAGGCACGAGCAGCGTTCCCGCTCGGTACAAGTGAAGGCTAGCAAAAAGACTAGGGAGCGACAAATCAAGAGAGCAAGAATCGTCATAATCATGCTTGCGGCAAAATAAATTAACCGAGGCATAAAAGTGATACAAGAACTCGAAGCAATGTAAATCATTGAGGCTTAATGGACTTTTGTTCAGTCATATGCATGCGTGAGCATGTGCCAAGTCGATATAAATGAATTATTCAGAGGAGGATACCACAATGCCATACTTACTTATGAATAAAACAATGCAAGCAAACATCCATGACATGCTACTCATATTAATAGATTGGAGCTAATCATGAGAGATCATGAACTACTAGACTTTCTTAAATAACATATACCTCACATGAACCAACTAAGCATGCTCACATGGATGAGTATATGTACAAAAATGAAAACAAATAGAGTTCATACCAGCCTCTCACCACAATCAGATTGTCGTAGATCGTCATTATTGCCTTTTCACTTGTGTCGCTTGGATAATATGAAATGAAAACCACGCTCCAGCCACCGAAGACCATTGAACTCATAATGAACTTTACAAACCAAAGAAGAACAGCAAATATTTTTGGTGTTTTCGAATTTGAGAACAAGAACAAAAGGAAACAAGCAAACAAAGCAAAATCTTTTTGGGTTTTCTTATAGCAAACTAGCAATAGCAAATAAAGCGAAACAAATGCAAGAAACCAAGATAAACAAATGATGAAGAGAAACAACAGAAATATTTTTGGTCTTTTTGTGTTTTGGGAAAGAAACAAAGTGGAAACAAGAAATAGCAAACTAAAAGAAACACAGAAAGCGAGATGGCAGAAATCTGCCAAAACCCGACAGCAGTACAGAAATCGATTTTTACAAAAATCTTACGTTGCTCAGTTCAAAAAGTGTTCAACTAATGAAAGTTAGATAACAACCTGGGGAACATGCACAAAAATTGGCTTCGCAAAATAACGTTCTGGCTGTGCGCACGAATTTTTACGGTAACAGCCCAGAATCTGTTTTCAGGCAGCACTTCCCCAAATATCATCTTCCTCTCATTAGAAAACCACTCAAAGAGACTAAACAAGTATATACAAGTATCCAGCAATCATAATATGCAAAGAATGAGTGATGCCGGTATACCTCCCCCAAGCTTAGGCTTTTGGCCTAAGTGGAGTTCAACCCCATCGAGACCATGAGGTAGTGTCTCCGTGGTACGACGAAGATGGATCATATTCCGGTATGTGCTAGAAGAAGCACCCGGATACGTGACGGTGTAATCGTAGGAGGGCTCGGCGTCCTCGGAGTCATGCTGCTGATGGAAATCTTGTATCTTCATATGTTCATCCACCTCCTCCTTAGTGTGCGACCATGGTTGCCTGTCAATATCGAACAAACCTGGCTGGGGAAGAGGGATTTCTTTCTCATCCCCGTCAAGCAAACAACATTCTATAGGCCATATTATCTAAAGTAGACTCGGTGGTAACAAATTGATGGCTTTTCATAGCAATGATATCAAGCCTCCTAGGGGTTAATGGCACATCATTAGGATCAATAGGAAGCTCTAAATGTGTTAAAATGCGCAGTGCAATAGTTCCTCCAAAAATAGGCCCCTTGGTAGACAAGCGGCGAGCAATAAGAGAACCAAGATGATAAGATGTCCGTCCAGTAAGTGCAATATTCAAGAAAGCAAGATGGTAACTAGAAATATTGCTAGTGTTCTCCCTACCAAGTATGCTAGTAGCAACGTAATATGCAAAATATTTAATGGCGGGGAGTTGAATGTTCCTTATCTTGCCCCGCTGAATGGTGCGACAGTCATCATTGGTGATCCCTCGATAAAGCTCCAACAAGTCCCGAGGGTTGTTATCGATCCTCCTTGCTGTACCTACATGGGCAATATCCAATGCACGACAAAATTCTTCCAATTCCATAGTAACAGGAGTACCATAGATCTTGAATGCAACTCGTCGGATTATATTCCGTGTTTTGGAACTTGAAGCTCTCGACAAAAATTTTGGTGAGCATGTGGTATTGCTCCCTTTCATCTCCAACGTAGGTGGTTAAGCCCGCCCTGTTGACAAGGGTGAAGAAATCATCCAATATCCCTGCATTTGTCAAAAAATCATAACATGGGAAGGATGAGGCATTAGGAGCCCCATTGTCCTCTTCGGGCGCGAAGCTAGGCGCGATGATGTCCTCATTGTACGACCGCCTAATTTGGGTGGCGGTCCTAGAAGGCCTCCCGGTGCTGGTTGTTCCTTTCTTGAACAATTCTCCAAATTTGAACTTCTTCATTTTCTGAAATTTTCAACAAACAATATAAAACTTGATTTGGTGACATATAATTGAGGGAAACTACCATAGGAACTTGCTAGAGTACTAATCATGCATCAAAACTAGTTTCTACCACTTAGAACAAGCATGCAAGCTCACTAAACATGTTACCTACAGCAGCAAAATATTCAAGATATACTCAACCAAACAAAATTCTATTTGGATAATCGAAGGAGTCACATACCGGAGAGCAAATGTGCCAAATTTCAAACAGAAATCTGGGCTGAGCAAAGAGATCGAAAAATCCTGAGCTCTTGAGCAAAAACGCGAGTGAGAGAAAGTTGGTTCGAGTTTTTTCGGGAGAGAGAAGATGCCGGGAGAAAGAGATGAGATAGTGGGGCAAGGAGGGGCCCACACCACATGGTGGCGCGCCCACCTCCTTGGCCGCGCCGGCCTCGTGGTGTGGCACCCCGTGGTGCCCCACAGGTCATCCTCTCGGTGCTCCCGAGTGCCTCGTCGAAAAATAGGACCAACGGTGTAATTTTCGCGAATTTTTGAAAACTTTGAAAAATGCACATTTCCGGGTATTAAGTTTATTATTACCGGCCAGGAAATTTTTTGAAATCTCAAATCAACTAAGAAACTTTGCAAATTAAAAATGCTACAGACAACTAAAGCAAGTGGAGGAAGAAAGAGATGTTGTTTACCTCCTCTATGCATATAAAAGGTATTTGTTAACAAGGTTGATCAAGTCTTGCCACCAAATAAATTTTACATAGCATATGAAGAAATAAACCTCAAATCAATCATGTTACCTTGAATTGTATTGATATGGATCCAATCACAAGAGTTTGATATTCTTCTTTAGGCTCATATATAGGACAATCGATGGTTCCCACTTTGATAGTTCTCACATGAGAAATTGTATTAACTCCGCACGCTTTTTCAATCCTCTTGGGGAAATAGACGGTGTGTTCCTTATCATCAACATTGAAAGTAACCTTTCCTTTATTGCAATCAATAACAGCCCTCGCGGTGTTAAGAAAAGGTCTCCCAAGAATAATAGACATATTATCATCTTCGAGCATTTCCAACACAACAA